>NC_053024.1:576834748-577135536 GCF_003073215.2 Triticum urartu
ACATTTCAGCGACACCTTCACCATCCTTCATTTTGAACTTGTCAAGTTGACTATGAAGCACATCCAACTTGGATTCCTTGAAAGAGTCGGTACCTTCGTGCATATCAATCAAAGTATCCCAAATTTCCTTTGCATTCTCAAGACGGCTGATTTTGTTGAATTCTTCGGGGCACAATCCATTGAAGATGATATCACAAGCTTGCGCATTGTATTGTAGCATCTTCAACTCTTCAGCGGTAGCTTCACGGTTTGGTTCTCTCCCATCAAAGAATTTGCCTTGCAAGCCAGCACACACAATAGCCCAAACGATGAGGTTATGTCCAAGAATATGCATTTTCATCTTATGCTTCCAACTAGCAAAATTAGTGCCATCAAAGTAAGGACCTCTACGGTGGTAATTTCCCTCGCTAGATGCCATACTCTCCTAGGTTGTGAAACCAAGGCTATGACCACCAAAAGATATGGAAATCAAAGCAAATGGAGACCAAGGCTCTGATACCACTTGTAGGATCGAAAGTATGCCTAGAGGGGGGTGATTAGACTACTTGACCAAATAAAAATCTAGCCTTTTCCCAATTTTAGTTCTTGGCAGATTTTAGCAACTTTGGACAAGTCAAGCAATCTTAACACAATTCAAGCAAGCATGCAAAGAGTATATGAGCAGCGGAAAGTAAAGCATGCAACTTGCAAGAATGTAAAGGGAAGGGTTTGGAGGATTCAAACGCAATTGGAGACACGGATGTTTTTGTCGTGGTTCCGATAGGTGGTGCTATCGTACATCCACGTTGATGGAGACTTCAACCCACGAAGGGTAACGTTTGCGCGAGTCCATGGAGGGCTCCACCCACGAAGGGTCCATGAAGAAGCAACCTTGTCTATCCCACCATGGCCATCGCCCACGAAGGACTTGCCTCACTAGCGGTAGATCTTCACGAAGTAGGAGATCTCCTTGCCCTTACAAACTCCTTGGTTCAACTCCACAATCTTGTCGGAGGCTCCCAAGTGACACCTAGCCAATCTAGGAGACACCACTCTCCAAGAAGTAACAAATGGTGTGTTGATGATGAACTCCTTGCTCTTGTGCTTCAAATGATAGTCTCCCCAACACTCAACTCTCTCTCACAGGATTTGGATTTGGTGGAAAGAAGATTTGAGTGGAAAGCAACCTGGGGAAGGCTAGAGATCAAGATTCATATGGTAGGAATTGAATATCTTGGTCTCAACACAAGTGTAGGTGGTTCTCTCTCAGAAAAAGTAAGTTGGAAGTGTAGGTTCGTTTTGATGGCTCTCTCCACGAATGAAGAGGTGGTGGAGGGGTATATATAGCCTCCACACAAAATCTAACCGTTACACATAACTTCCCAAACTCGATGGGACCGAATGGTTAAACTCGGTCGGACCGATTTAGAAAAGCTAGTGACCGTTAGGGTTTTCGGTGGGACCGACATGTAACTCGGTAGGACC
The DNA here is from genome assembly GCF_003073215.2 of Triticum urartu. NCBI lineage: Eukaryota > Viridiplantae > Streptophyta > Magnoliopsida > Poales > Poaceae > Triticum > Triticum urartu. The sequence goes on from NC_053024.1 coordinate 576,836,213, forward strand.
GATATGAGTAGGGTTAGGGCATAATGTAATCTCGGTGAGATAGATTACACAAACTCGGTAAGACCAATTTTGGTAATAAATTAACCAGAGAGTTGGTCAGGTAAACTCGGTGGGACCGATCGCTCATTTCGGTGAGACCGAAACATTGCGAAGGGAAAACAAAGAGTTTACATTGCAATCTCGGTGGGACCGATCGCTCATCTCGGTGAGACCGAAATGTTACAAAGGGAAACAGAGAGATTACAACCCCATCTCGGTGAGACTGAGATCCCTATCGGTGAGACCGATTTGCCTAGGGTTTGTGGCAGTGGCTATGCCATTTAAAACTCGGTGGCGCCGGATAGGAAGAATCGGTGGGGCCGAGTTTGACTTTTGGTTTAGGTCATATGTGTATGTGAGAAAGTAGTTGAGGGTTTTGGAGCATATCACTAAGCATTTTGAGCAAGAACCTCATTAAGCAACACCTCATCCCTCCATGATAGTATTGGCTTTTCCTATAGACTCAATGTGATCTTGGATCACTAAAATGGAAAATGTAGAGTCTTGAGCTTTGAGCTTGAGCCAATCCTTTGTCCTTAGCATTTTGAGGGGTCCACTTTTCTCATCCATGCCATGCCAATAATTGAGCTTTCCTGAGATATTAATCTTGAAATAGCATTAGCTCAATGAGCTATATGTTGTTAGGAATTACCAAAACCACCTAGGGATAGTTGCACTTTCACCCCTCCCCTAGGGAACCCTAGGGCGCCTCCTCCACCCCCTTCCCCCTATATATAGTGAGGGAGAGAGAGGGCAGCCGCACCCTTCCGCTGGCGCAGCCCCTCCCCCTCTCCTACGCCTCCTCCTCCGTAGCGCTTGGCAAAGCCTTGTCGGAGAACCACAAGCTCCATCACCACCACGCTGTCGTGCTGTCGGAGTTCTCCCTCAAATTCTCCTCTCCCCTTACTGGATCAAGAAGGAGGAGACGTCCCCGGGCTGTACGTATGTTGAACACAGAGGCGCCGTTGTTCGACGCTTAGATCGGAATCGACCGCGATCTGAATCACTGCGTGTATGACTCCACCAACCGCGTTCTTGTAACGCTTCCGCATTGCGATCTTAAAGGGTATGAAGATACACCTCCCTCTCTCTCATTGCTAGTATCTCCTGGATTGATCTTGGTGACACGTAGGAAAATTTTGAATTATTGCTACGTTCCCCAACAGTGGCATCATTAGCTAGGTCTATGCGTAGATTCTATGCACGAGTAGAACACAAAGTAGTTGTGGGTGATGATTTGTTCAATTTTCTTACCGTTACTAGTATTATCTTGATCTGGCAGCATTGTGGGATGAAGTGGCCCAGACCGACCTTACATGTACGCTTACGTGAGACTGGTTCCACCGGCTGACATGCACTTGATGCATAAGGTGGCTGGCGGGTGTCTGTCTCTCCCACTTTAGTCGGATCATATTCGATGAAAAGGGTCCTTATGAAGGGTAATTAGCAATTGGCATATCACCGTTGTGGTTTTGCGTAGGTAAGAAACGTTCTTGCTAGAAACCCATAGCATGCACGTAAAACATGCAACACCAATTAGAGGACGTCTAACTTGTTTTTGCAGGGTATGCTATGTGATGTGATATGGCCACAAGGATGTGATGAATGATATATGTGATGTATGAGATTGATCATGTTCTTGTAATAGGAATCACGACTTACATGTCGATAAGTATGACAACCGACAGGAGCCATGGGAGTTGTCTTAATTTTTTTATGACCTGCGTGTCAATGAAAATGCCATGTAATTAATTTACTTTATTGCTAACCGTTAGCCATAGTAGTAGAAGTAATAGTTGGCGAGACAACTTCATGAAGACACGATGATGGAGATCATGATGATGGAGATCATGGTGTCATGCCGGTGACGATGGTGTTCATGCTGTGCCTCGAAGATGGAGATCAAAGGCGTAATATGATATTGGCCATATCATGTCACTTTATGATTTACATGTGATGTTTGTCATGTTTACATATTATTTGCTTAGAATGACGGTACCATAAATAAGATGATCCCTCACTAAAATTTCAAGAAAGTGTTCCCCCTAACTATGCACCGTTGCGAAGGTTCGTTGTTTTGAAGCACCACGTGATGATCGGGTGTGATAGATTCTAACATTCGAATACAACAGGTGTAAGCCAGATTTACACATGCAAAACACTTAGGTTGACTTGACTAGCCTAGCATGTAAAGACATGGCCTCGGAACACAAGAGACCGAAAGGTCGAACATGAGTCAAATAGTATGTACGATCAACATATGGAGATGTTCACCGTTGATGACTAGTCCGTCTCACATGATGATCGGACACGGCCTAGTCGATTCGGATCATGTATCACTTAGATGACTAGAGGGGTGTCTATCTGAGTGGGAGTTCATTGAATAATCTGATTAGATGAACTTAATTATCATGAACATAGTCTAAATTGTCTTTGTAAATTATGTTGTGGATTAATAGCTTTCGCTTTAGCTCTTTGTTTTAATACGTTCCTAGAGAAAGACTAAGTTGAAAGATATTATAAGCAATTGTGCGGACTAGGGCCGTAGTATGAGGATTGTCCTCACTGCTACACAGAAGGCTTCTATCCTTGATGCACTGCTCGGTGTGCCAACCCCTCTGGCGTTGTCTGTGGATGTTGTGAACATCTGGTAGACACGTATAGAGAGAAAGGCGCTTTCCCATCTTCTTAACCTGAAATGAAGGGGTACCCCCGGGAAGAGATCCAGTGGAGACAGCTGGGCCTGTAGCTCAGAGGATTAGAGCACGTGGCTACGAACCACGGTGTCGGGGGTTCGAATCCCTCCTCGCCCACAGCCTTCTGATGACTACCTGATAGTTTAGTGCGCCATGCTTTATGGCTTAGAGTCGGGGCTCCAAAAGCGTTTTGAATGCCATAGAACATATGAGATGTTCGAAGAGCTGAAATTGGTATTTCAGGCTCATGCCCGTGTTGAGAGGTTGAGACCACTGACAAGACCTTTGCCTACAAGATGGAGGAGAATAGCTCAGCAAGTGAGCATGTGCTAGAATGTCTGGGTACTTCAATCACTTGAATCAAGTGGGAGTTAATCTTCTAGATAAGAGAGTGATTGACAAAATTTCTCCAGTCGCTATCACCAAGCTACTAGAGTTTCGTGATGAACTATAACATGCAAGGGAAGATAATCCCGGAGCTGTTCGTCGTGCTTAAGGCCCTAAAGGTAGAAATCAAGAAGGAGCATCAAGTGTTGATGGTAAATAAGAGCACTGGTTTCAAAGAAGGGCAAGGGCAAGAAGGGAAACTTCTTGAATGGAAAGCCAGTTGCCGCTCTAGTGAAGAAACCCAAGAACCCAAACCCGAGACAAAGTGCTTCTATTAGGGGAACGGTCACTGGTAGCAGAACTGCCTCAAATACTTGGTAGATAAGAAGGCTGTCAACTTCAACAAAAGTATATTTGATATATGTGTGTTATTTATGTGTACCTTACTAGTACTCCTAGTAGCACCTGGGTATTAGATACCGGTTCAGCTGCTAATATTGGTAACTCGAAACAAAAGCTACAGAATTAACGGAGACTAGCTAAGGGCGAGGTGACGATGTGTGTTGGAAGTGTTTCCAAGGTTGATGTGATCACCATCGCATGCTCCCTCTACCTTCGGGATTAGTGTTGAACCTAGATAAATATTGTTCGCATTGGTGTCTGCATTGAGCATGAACATGATTAGATCATGTTTATTCCAATACGGTTATTCATTTAAGTCGGGGAATAATGGTTATTCTATTTACATGAATAATACCTTCTATGGTCATGCACCCAATGTGAATGGTTTATTGAATCCCGGTCGTAGTTATACACATGTTCATAACATTGATGCCAAAAGATGTAGAGTTGATAATGATAGTACCACTTTCATGTGGCACTACCACTTAGGTCATATTGGTGTATAGCGCATGAAAGAACCTCCATGCTAATGGAATTCTGAAGTCACTTGATTTTGAATCACTTGACACATGCGAACAATGCCTCTTTGGCAAGATGACTAAAACCCCGTACTTTGGAACAATGGAATGGGCAAGTGACTTGCTGGAAATCATACATGCTGATGTGTGCGGTCCGATGAGTGTTGACGCGCGCGGTGGATATCATTATTTTCTCACCTTCACCGATGAATTGAATAGATATGGGTATATTTACTTAATGAAGCATAAGTCTGAAATGTTTGAAAAGTTCAAGCAATTTCAGAGTGAAGTTGAGAATCATCGTAACAAGAAGATCAAGTTCCTTCGATCTGATCAAAGGGAAAGTATTTGAGTTATGAGTTTGGCAATCACTAAAGACAAGGTGGAAATCGTTTCACAGTTGACGCCGTCTGGAACACCATAGCATGATGGTGTGTCTGAACGTCGTAATCGAACCTTATTGGATATGGTGTATGATGTCTCTTACCAATCTACCACTATTTTTGGGGGTTATGCATTAAAGACAATTACATTCACTTTAAATAGGGCACCATCTAAGTCTGTGGAGACGACACTGTATGAACTATGGTTTGGCAAGAAACCAAAGTTGTTGTTTCTTAAGGTTTGGGGCTATGATGTTTATGTCGATAGGCTTCGGTCCGAAAAGCTCGAACCCAAAGCGGAAAATTGTATCTTCATAGAATACCCAAACAAGACGATTGGGTATACCTTCTATCTCAGATCTGAGGGCAAAGTGTTTGTCACTAAGAACATGTCCTTTCTCGAGAAAGAGTTTCTCTCGAAAGAATTGAGAAAGATAGAACTTGATGAGGTTGTTGAACCTTCACTTCAACCAGAGAGTAGCGCAGCACAGAAAGATGTTTTTGTGGCAACTACGTGAGTTGAAGAGAAAGCTAATGATGATGATCATGAAGCTTCAGATCAAATTACTATCAAACCTTGTAGGTCGACAAGGGTGTGTACAACTTCTGAGTGGTAACCCTGTCTTAAAGGTCATGTGGTTGGACAACGATGAACCTATGAGCTATGAAGAGGCGATGGTGGGCCCGGATTCCAACAAATGGCTGGAAGCCATGAAATCTGAGATAGGATCCATGTATGAGAACAAAGTATGGACTTCGGTGGACTTTCCCGATGATCGGCAAGCCATTGAGAATAAATGGATCTTTAAGAAGAAGACAGACGCTGGTGGTAATGTCACCATTTTTGAAGCTCGACTTGTCTCAAAGAAGTTCCCGACAAGTTCAAGGAGTTGACTATGATGAGACTGTCTCAATCATAGTGATGCTAAAGTCTGTTAGAACTATGTTAGCAGTTGCTGCATTTTCATTTACGAAATCAGGCAGATGGATGTCAAAACAAAGTTTCCTTGACGGTTTCTGTGAGGAAAGGTTGTATGTGATACAACCAAAAGGTTTTTGTCAATCCTAAGGATGCTAAAAGGTATGCAAACTCTAGCGATCCTTCTATGGACTGGAGCAAGCATCTCAGAGTTGGAACATACACTTTGATGAGGCGATCAAAGCATTTGGGTTTATACAAAGTTTGCAAGAAACTTGTATTTGCAAGAAAGTGAGTGGGAGCACTACAACATTTTTGATAGGTATATATGGATGACATATTGTTGATCGTAAATGATGTAGAATTTCTAGAAAGCATAAAGGGTTGTTTGAATAGAGTTTTTCAAAGGAAGACCTGTGTAAAACTGCTTACATGTTGGGTATCAAGATCTATAGAGATAGATCAAGACGCATGATAAGACTTTCACAAAGCACATACCTTGACATGATCTTGAAGGAGTTCAAGATGGACCAGTCAAAGAAGGAGTTCTTGCCTGAGTTGTGAGGTGTGAAGTTAAGACTTGAAGCTCAACCACGACAGAAGAAAGATAAAGGACAAAAGTTGTCCCCTATGCCTTAGCCATATGCTCTATACGATATGCCATGTTGTGTACCGCAATGTGCCTTGCCATGTGTCTGGCAAGGGGGTACAAGAGTGATCCAGGAGTGGATCATTGGGCAGCGGTCAAAATTGTCCTTTGGAATAAGGAAATGTTTCTTGTTTATGGAGGTGATAAAGAGTTCGACGTAAAAGGTTACGTCAATGCAAGCTTTAACACCTATCCGGATGACTCTGAGTAGCAAACCGGATACGTATAGTGGAGCAACCATTTGGAATAGCTCCAAGTGGAGCATAGTAGCAACATCTACAATATGAAATCGAGATTAGCGAAGAACACACGGATTTGAATGTTGCAGACCCGTTGACTGACACTTCTCTTGTAAGCATAACATGATAAAACCCTAGAACTCATTGAGTGTTAATCGCATGGCGATGTGAACTAGATTATTGACTCTAGTAAACTCTTCAGGTGTTAGTCACATGGCGATGTGAATTATGAGTGTTAATCACATAACGATGTGGACTATATTATTGACTCTAGTGCAAGTAGGAGACTGTTGGAAATATGCCCTAGAGGCAATAATAAAATGGTTATTATTATATTTCCTTGTTCATGATAATTGTCTATTGTTCATGCTATAATTATATTAACCGGAAACTGTAATACATGTGTGAATACATAGAACGTAATATGTCCCTAGTAAGCCTCTAGTTGACTAGCTCGTTGATCAATAGATGGTCATGGTTTCCTGACCATGGACATTGGATGTCGTTGATAATGGGATCACATCATTAGGAGAATGATGTGATGGACAAGACCCAATCTTAAGCGTATCACAAGATCGTGTAGTTCGTTTGCTAAAGCTTTTCTAATGTCAAGTATCATTTCCTTAGACCATGAGATTGTGCAACTCCCGGATACCGTAGGAATGCTTTGGGTGTACCAAACGTCACAACGTAACTGGGTGGCTATAAAGGTGCACTACAGGTATCTACGAAAGTGTCTGTTGGGCTGGCATGAATCGAGACTGGGATTTGTCACTCCATATGACGGAGAGGTATCTCTGGGCCCACTAGGTAATGCATCATCATAATGAGCTCAATATGACTAAGGAGTTAGCCACGGGATCATGCGTTACGGAACGAGTAAAGTGACTTGCCGGTAACGAGATTGAACGAGGTATTGGGATACCGACGATCGAATCTCGGGCAAGTAACATACCGATTGACTAAGGGAATTGTATACGAGATTGTTTGAATCCCCGACATTGTGTTCATCCGATGAGATCATCGTGGAACATGTGGGAGCCAATATGGGTATCCAGATACCGCTATTGGTTATTGGCCGGAGAGATGTCTCGGTCATGTCTGCAGGGTTCCCGAACCCGTAGGGTCTACACACTTAAGGTTCGGTGACGCTAGAGTTGTTATGGGAAATAGTATGTGGTTACCGAAGCTTGTTCGGAGTCCCGGATGAGATTCCAGACGTGACGAGGAGTTCCCGAATGGTCCAGAGATGAAGATCGATATATTGGACGAAGGGTATTGGAGATCGGAATTGTTGCGGGGGTACCGGTGACGACCAACGTGTCCGAAAGGGGTTTCGGAGGCCCCGACAAGCGTTGGGGGGCCTCATGGGCCAAGGGGAGGGGCACATCAGCCCACTAAGGGGCTGAGCACCCCTCCCACCCCATCTCACATAACCTGGAGAGGTGGGGGCGCCTCCCCTAGGACAGCCACCCCTCCCGGCTTGGGGGCAAGTTTCCTAGGGGTGGGGGCACCCAAACCCATCTAGGGTTTCCCCTATGGCCGCCGTCCCTCCCCTAGGGAACCCTAGGGCGCCTCCTCCACCCCCTTCCCCCTATATATAGTGAGGGAGAGAGAGGGAGGCCGCACCCTTCCGCTGGCGCAGCCCCTCCCCCTCTCCTACACCACCTCCTCCTCCGTAGCGCTTGGCGAAGCCTTGTCGGAGAACCACGAGCTCCATCACCACCACGCCGTCGTGCTGTCGGAGTTCTCCCTCAACTTCTCCTCTCCCCTTGCTGGATCAAGAAGGTGGAGATGTCCCCGGGCTGTACGTGTGTTGAACGCGAAGGCGCCGTTGTTCGGCGCTTAGATCGGAATCGACCGCGATCTGAATCGCTGCGTGTACGACTCCACCAACCGCGTTCTTGTAATTCTTCCACATTGTGATCTTCAAGGGTATGAAGATACACCTCCCTCTCTCTCATTGCTAGTATCTCCTGGATTGATCTTGGTGACACGTAGGAAAATTTTGAATTATTGCTACGTTCCCCAACAGGAACAACGTATTTTGTTATGCGGTTTCACCGATAAAGATCTTCGTAGAATATGTAGGAGCCAATATGAGCATCCAGGTTCCGCTATTGGTTATTGACCGAAGACGTGTCTCGGTCATGTCTACATAGTTCTCGAACTCGTAGGGTCTGCACGCTTAAAGGTCGATGACGGTTATATTATGAATTTATGGTTTTTGATGTACCGAAGGTAGTTCGGAGTCCCAGATATGATTACAAACATGACGAGGAGTCTCGAAATGGTCGAGACATAAAGATCGATATATTGGACGACTATGTTCGGACACCGGAATGGTTTCGGGGAGTTTCAGGCATATACCGGAGTACTGGGGGTTACCGGAACCCCCCGGGGTGACTTATGGGCCTATTGGGACCTAATGGAGAAGAGGAGGGGCGGCCAAAGGGCAGCCGTGCGCCCCCTCCCCCCAGTCCGAATTGGACAAGGAGGGGGCGGCGCCCTCTTTCCTTTTCCCCCTCTCTCCTTCCCTCTCCTCTCCTACTCCCACATGGAAAGGGGAGTCCTACTCCCGGTGGGAGTAGGACTCCTCATGGGGCATGCCTAGGGTGGCCGGCCCCCTCCTCCTCCTCCTCCACTCCTTTATATACGGGGAGGGAGGCACCCCTTGGAGACACAACAATTGATCCTTTGGTTCTCTTAGCCGTGTGCGGTGCCCCCCTCCACCATAATCCACCTCGATAATATCGTAGCGGTGCTTAGGCGAAGCCCTGTCGGTAGAACATCAACATCGTCACCACGCCGTCGTGCTGACGGAACTCTCCCTCAAAGCTCGGCTGGATCAGGAGTTCGAGGGACGTCATCGAGTTGAACGTGTGCAGAACTCGGAGGTGCCGTGCGTTCGGTACTTGATCGGTCGGATCGTGAAGACGTACGACTACATCAACCGCGTTGTGCTAACGCTTCCGCTTTCGGTCTACGAGGGTATGTGGACACACTCTCCCCTCTCGTTGCTATGCATCACCATGATCTTGCATGTGCGTAGGATTTTTTTTTGAAATTACTACATTCCCCAACACGAAGGTCTGAGGTAAACTATTCACACATCATCGGAAGGGCTATGGAGTTGATGTAGAGGCCCTCCATGATCAATGCCCCCTCCGGCGGAGCTCCGGAAAAGGCCCCAAGATGGGATCTCTTGGGTACAGAAGGTTGCGGCGGTGGAATTAGGTTTTCATGGTGCTCCTGGATGTTTGCGGGGTACGTATATATATTATATATATATAATATATATATATATATATATATAGGAGGAAGAAGTAGGTCGGTGCAGCAACGAGGGGGCCACGAGGGTGGAGGGCGCGCCCAGGGGGGGTAGGCGCGCCCCCCTGCCTTGTGGCCGCCTCGTTGATTGCTTAACGTCCACTCCAAGTCCTCTGGATCACGTTTGTTCCAAAAATCATGCTCCCGAAGGTTTCATTCCGTTTCGACTCCGTTTGATATTCCTTTTCTACGAAACACTGAAATAGGCAAAAAACAATAATTTTGGCTGGGCCTCCGGTTAATAGGTTAGTCCCAAAAATAATATAAAAGTGTAAAATAGAGCCCATTAACATCCAAAATAGATAATATAATAGCATGGAGCAATCAAAAATTATAGATACGTTGGAGACGTATCAAGCATCCCCAAGCTTAATTCCTGCTCATCTTCGAGTAGGTAAATGATAAAAACAGAATTTTTGATGTGGAATGCTTCCTAACATATTTTAATGTAATTCTTCTTAATTGTGGCATGAATGTTCATATCTGAAATATTAAAGATAAAAGTTTAATATTGACATAAAAATAATAATACCTCAAGCATACTAACTAAGCAATCATGTCTTCTCAAAATAACATGGCCAAAGAAAGTTCATCCCTACAAAATGATATAGTTTGGTCATGCTCCATTTTCGTCACACAAGAATGCTCTCATCATGCACAACCTCGATGACAAGCCAATCAATTCTTTCATACTTTAGGAATCTCAAACTTTTTTCAACTTTCACTTATACCTCAACTTTTTTCACGCAAGGAGTAATCAATTCTTTTATAGCTCAATGGGCTAGGGAGATGCCCATCAATTGATGTCAATGCAAGGAGTAGGGATTGCCATGCAACGGATGCACTAGAGTTATAAATGTATGAAATCTCAACAAAAGAAACTAAATGGGTGTGCATCCAACTTGCTTGCTCACGAAGACCTAGGGCACTTGAGGAGGCCCATTGTTGGAATATAAAAGCCAAGTTCTATAATGAAAAATTCCCACTAGTATATGAAGATGACAAAACAAGAGACTCTCTATCATAAAGATCATGGTGCTACGTTGAAGCACAAGTGTGGAAAAAAGGATAGTATCATTGCCCCTTTTTATTTATATTTTTTTGGGCCTTTTTTTATTTGGCCTTTCTCCTTTTTTCCTTTTTTTCTTTTGGTACGATGCTCTATTAATGATGATCATCACACTTCTATTTATTTACAACTCAATGATTACAACTTGATACTAGAACAAGATATGACTCTATATGAATGCCTCCGGTGGTGTACTGGGATGTGCAATGACTCATGAGTGACATGTATGAAAGAATTATGAACGGTGGCTTTGCCACAAATACGATGTCAACTACATGATCATGCAAGGCAATATGACAATGATGATGCATGTCATAATAAACGGAACGGTGGAAAGTTGCATGGCAATATATCTCGGAATGGCTATGGAAATGCCATAATAGGTAGGTATGGTGGCTGTTTTGAGGAAGATATAAGGAGGTTTATGTGTGACAGAGCGTATCGTATCACGGGGTTTGGATGCACCGGCGAAGTATGCACCAACTCTCAAGGTGAGAAAGGGCAATGCACGGTACTGAAGAGGCTAGCAATGATGGAAGGGTGAGAGTGCGTATAATCCATGGACTCAACATTAGTCATAAAGAACTCACATACTTATTGCAAAAATCTACAAGTCATCAAAAACCAAGTATTACACGCATGCTCCTAGGGGGATAGATTGGTAGGAAAAGACCATCGCTCGTCCCCGACCGCCACTCATAAGGAAGACAATCAAATAACACCTCATGTTTCAAATTTGTTACACAACGTTTACCATACGTGCATGCTACGGGACTTGCAAACTTCAACACAAGTATTTCTCAAATTCACAACTACTCAACTAGCACAACTTTAATATCACTATCTCCATATCTCAAAACAATCATCAAGTATCAAACTTCTCTTAGTATTCAATGCACTTATATGAAAGTTTTTATTATGCCTAAAAGAAAATTGACATGTTGTTCTAAAGGACTCTAAAAATAATATAAGTGAAGCATGAGAGATCAATTATTTCTATAAAATAAAACCACCACCGTGCTCTAAACGGTATAAGTGAAGCACTAGAGCAAAAACTATATAGCTCAAAAGATATAAGTGAAGCACATAGAGTATTCTAATAAATTCCAATTCATGTGTGTCTCTCTCAAAAGGTGTGTATAGTAAGGATGATTGTGGTAAACTAAAAAGCAAAGACTCAAATCATACAAGACGCTCCAAGCAAAACACATATCATGTGGCGAATAAAAATATAGCTCCAAGTAAAGTTACCGATGAACGAAGACAAAAGAGGGGATGCCTTCCTGGGCATCCCCAAGCTTAGGCTTTTCGGTGTCCTTGGATTTTACCTTGGGGTTCCTTGGGCATACACAAGATTAGGCTCTTGCCACTCCTTGTTCCATAATCCATCCAATCTTTACCCAAAACTTGAAAACTTCACAACACAAAACTTAACAGAATATCTCGTGAGCTCCGTTAGCGAAAGAAAACAAAACACCACTTCAAGGTACTGTAATGAACTCATTATTTATTTATATTGGTGTTAAACCTACTGTATTCCAACTTCTCTATGGTTTATAAACTCTATTACTAGCCATAGATTCATCAAAATAAGCACACAACACACAAAAAACAGAATCTGTCAAAAACAGAACAGTCTGTAGTAATCTGTAACTAACGCAAACTTATGGAACCCCAAAAATTCTAAAATAAATTGCTGGATGTGAGGAATTTATCTATTAATCATCTGAAAAAATAATTAACTAAATATCACTCTCCAATAAAAAATGGGATCAATTCTCGTGAGCGCTAAAGTTTCTGTTTTTTACAGCAAGATTAAAAAGACTTTCCTCAAGTCTTCCCAACGGTTATACTTGGCACAAACACTAATTAACCACAAAAAACACAACCAAAACATAGGATAGATAAATTATTTGTTACTAAACAGGAGCAAAAAGCAATTAATAAAAATAAAATTGGGTTGCCTCCCAAGAAGCGCTATCGTTTAATGCCCCTAGCTAGGCATAAAAGCGAGGATAGATCTAGTTATTGCCATCTTTGGTAGGCAATCCATAAGTGCTCTCATAATAGATTCATATGGTAATTTAATTTTATTTCTAGGGAAGCGTTCCATGCCTTTCCTTAACGGAAATTGGAATCTAATATTCCCTTCCTTCATATCGATAATTGCACCAATCATTGTAAGGAAAGGTCTACCAAGAATAATAGGACATGAAGGATTGCAATCTATATCAAGAACAATGATATCTACAGGCACATAATTCCTATTTGCAACAATAAGAAAATCATTAATCTTTCCCATGGGTTTATTAATAGTGGAATCCGCAAGGTGCAAGTTTAAAGAACAATCATCAAATTCATGGAAACCTAGCAAATCACACAAAGTTTTTGGGATCGTGGAAACACTAGCACCCAAATCACACAAAGCATAGCATTCATGATCTTTAATTTTTATTTTTATTGTAGGTTCCCACTCACCATAAAGTTTTCTAGGGATAGAAACTTCCAACTCAAGTTTTTCTTCATAAGATTGCACCAAAGCATCAACGATATGCTTAGTAAAAGCTTTATTTTGACTATAAGCATGAGGAGAATCTTGCACGGATTGCAACAAGGAAATACAATCTATCAAAGAGCAATTATCATAATTAAATTCCTTGAAATCCAAGATAATGGGTTCGTTGCTATCTAAAGTTTTGACCTCTCCAATCCCACTTTTATCAAATTTTGCATCAAGATCTAAAAACTCTGAATTTTTGGGATGCCTTCTAACTAAAGTTGACTCATCTCCAGTCCCATCATTATCAAGATTCATATTGCAAAACAAAGATTTAATAGTGGACACATCAATAACTTTTAGATCTTCATCATTATTATCATGAAAACTAGAAGAACACGCCTTCACAAAGCAATCTTTTTTAGCACGCATCCTAGCGGTTCTTTCTTTGCACTCATCAATGGAAATTCTCATGGCTTTGAGAGACTCATTGATATCATGCTTAGGTGGAATAGATCTAAGTTTCAAAGAATCAACATCAAGAGAAATTCTATCCACGTTCCTAGCCAACTCATCAATCTTAAGCAAATTTTCTTCAATCAAAGCATTGAAACTTGTTTGCGAACTAATAAATTCTTTAGTATTAGATTCAAAATCAGAGGGCATCTTATTATAATTTCCATAAGAATTGTTGTAGGAATTACCATAATTATTAGAGGAATTACTAGGAAACGGACTAGAATTAAAATTACCTCTATACGCGTTGTTACCAAAATTGTTCCTACAAACAAAATTCACATCCATAGATTCATTATTATTCTCAATCAAAGTAAACAAAGGCATATCATTAGGATCTATAGGAGCACTCTTATTAGCAAACAATTTCATAAGTTCATCCATCTTTCCACTCAAAACATTAATCTCATCAATCGCATGAACTTTTTTACTAGTAGATCTTTTGGTGTGCCATTGAGAATAATTAACCATAATATTATCTAGGAGTTTATTAGCTTCTCCTGAAGTAATTTCCATAAAAGTGCCTCCCGCGGCCGAATTTAAAAGATTTCTAGAAGCAAAATTCAATCCGGCATAAACTTTTTGTATAATCATCCATAAATTCAAACCATGTGTAGGGCAATTACGTATCATTAATTTCATCCTCTCCCAAGATTGTGCAACATGATCGTGATCAAGTTGCTTAAAATTCATAATATCGTTTCTAAGAGAGATGATCTTAGCGGGAGGAAAATACTTAGAGATAAAAGCATCTTTGCACTTATTCCATGAGTGAATACTATTTTTAGGCAAAGACGAAAACCAAGCTTTAGCACGATCTCTAAGCGAAAACTGAAATAGCTTAAGTTTAACAATATCATTATCCACATCTTTCTTCTTTTGCATATCACACAAATCAACAAAGTTGTTTAGATGGGTAGCGGCATCTTCACTAGGAAGGCCAGAAAATGGATCTTTCATGACAAGATTCAGCAAAGTAGTATTAAATTTCACAAGATTCAACATCGGTAAGAGGAGCAATCGGAGTGCTAATAAAATCATTATTGTTGGTATTGGCAAAGTCACACAATTTAGTATTATCTTGAGCCATCGTGACAAGCAAGCAATCCAACAGACAAGCAAACAAGAAACAAGCAAAAGAGGCAAACTGGAAAAGAGAAGGGGAACGGAAAGAGAGGGCGAAAGGAAAAGAGGGCGAATAAAACGGCAAGGGTGAAGTGGGGGGATGAAAACGAGAGGCAAATGGAAAATAATGTAATGCGAAGGATAAGAGTTGTGACGGGTACTTGGTATGTCTTTACTTGGCGTACATCGCCCCACAACGGCGCCAGAAATCCTTCTTGCTACCTCTTGAGCATTGCGTTGGTTTTCCCTTGAAGAGGAAAGGGTGATGCAGCAAAGTAGCGTAAGTATTTCCCTCAGTTTTTGAGAACCAAGGTATCAATATAGTAGGAGACCAAGCGCGAGTCACCTCGTACCCACTCAAACAAATAAGAACCTCACAACCAACGCGATAAAGGGGTTGTCAATCCTTTCATGGCCACTTGCAAGAGTGAGATCTGATAAAGATAATAATAATAATAATAATAATAACATAAATATTTTTGGTATTTTTATGATATAGATTGAAAGTAAAGATTGCAAAATAAAATAGATTGGAAACTTGTATGATGGAAAATAGACCCGGGGGCCATATGTTTCACTAGTGGCTTCTCTCAAGATAGCATAAGTATTACGGTGGGTGAACAAATTACTGTCGAGCAATTGATAGAAAAGCGAATAATTATGAGAATATCTAGGAATGATCATGTATATAGGCATCACGTCCGTGACAAGTAGATTGACTCCTATCTGCATCTACTACTATTTCTCCACACATCGACCGCTATCCAACATGCATCTAGAGTATTAAGTTCATAAGAACAGAGTAACGCCTTAAGCAAGATGACATGATGTAGAGGGATAAACTCATGCAATATGATGTAAACCCCATCTTTTTATCCTCAATGGTAACAATACAATACGTGTTGTTTCCCTTTCTGTCACTGGGATAGAGCACCGCAAGATTGAACCCAAAGCTAAGCACTTCTCCCATTGCAAGAAAGATCAATCTAGTAGGCCAAACCAAACTGATAATTCAAAGAGACTTGAAAAGATAAAGCAATCATACATAAAAGAATTCAGAGAAGATTCAAATATTGTTCGTAGATAAACTTGATCAAAAACCCACAATTCATCGGATCTCGACAAACACACCGCAAAAAGATTTACATCGAATATATCTCCAAGAGAATCGAGGAGAAATTTGTATTGAGATCCAAAGAGAGAGAAGAAGCCATCTAGCTACTAGCTATGGTCCCGAAGATCTGACTTAACCTACTCACACATCATCGGAAGGGCCATGGATTTGATGTAGAGGCCCTCCGTGATCAATGCCCCCTCCGGTGGAGCTTCGGAAAAGGCCCCAAGATGGGATCTCTTGGGTACAGAAGGTTGCGGCGGTGGAATTAGGTTTTCGTGGTGCTCCTGGATGTTTGCGGGGTACATAGATATATATATATAGGAGGAAGAAGTAGGTCGGTGGAGCAACGAGGGGCCCACAAGGGTGGAGGGCGCGCCTAGGGGGTAGGCGCGCCCCCTGCCTCGTGGCCGCCTCATTGATTGCTTGACGTCCACTCCAAGTCCTCTGGATCACGTTTGTTCCAAAAATCACGCTCCCGAAGGTTTCATTCCGTTTGGACTCCATTTGATATTCCTTTTCTACGAAACACTAAAATAGGCAAAAAATAGCAATCTGGGCTGGGCCTCTGGTTAATAGGTTAGTCCCAAAAATAATATAAAAGTGTAAAATAGAGCCCATTAACATCCAAAATAGATAATATAATAGCATGGAGCAATCAAAAATTATAGATACGTTGGAGACGTATCAATTTTCCAAGCTTGATCTTAAAGCTGGGTATTATGAGATCAGACTAGCACCTGGTGAGGAGTATAAAACAGCATTCCAAACTCATAATGGCCACTATGAATTTACTGTAATGGGCATGGGATTAACAGGGGCCCCAGGGACATTCCAAGGCACAATGAACTTTGATCTTTCTCCTGTGTTAAGAAAATGTGCAGTGGTATTCTTTGATGATATTCTGGTTTTCAGTAAAACATTAAGGGAACACTGGGACCATTTGGATGAGGTATTGTCCATTTTGCATAAGGAGTAGTGGAAGGTAAAAATGTCTAAATGCCAGTTTGCTCAGCCTAAGATAGCATATCTAGGTCATGTTATTTCTGATGAAGGTGTCTCTACAGATCCTGATAAAATTTGGGTTGTTCAACAGTGGCCTGTTCCACAAATTGTTAAGGAAGTGAGGGGTTTCCTTGGGCTGAGTGGATATTACAGAAAGTTCATTAAGCATTATGGAATTATTGCAAGGCCATTGACTGATCTTCTTAAAAAGGGTGTTCCCTTTGTGTGGACTGTTGGGGAACACAGTATTTCAAAAAAAATCCTACGATCACGCAAGATCTATCTAGGAGATGCATAGCAACGAGAGGGGAGAGTGTGTCTACGTACCCTCGTAGATCGAAAGCAGAAGCGTTAAGAAATGCGGTCGATGTAGTCGAACGTCTTCGCGATTCAACCGATCAAGTACCGAACGCATGGTGTCGGTGTCAAAACCGGCGGATCTCGGGTAGCGGGTCCCAAACTGTGTGTCTAGGATCGATGGTAACAGGAGACGGGAGACACGATGTTTACCCAGGTTCGGGCCCTCTCTATGGAGGTAATACCCTACTTCCTGCTTGATTGATCTTGATGAATATGAGTATTACAAGAGTTGATCTACCTGTTGGGGAACGTAGTAATTTCAAAAAAATCCTACACACACGCAAGATCATGGTGATGCATAGCAACGAGAGGAGAGAGTGTGTCCACATACCCTCGTAGACTGAAAGCGGAAGCGTTAGCACAACACGGTTGATGTAGTCCTACGTCTTCACGATCCGACCGATCAAGTACCGAACGCACGACACCTCCAAGTTCTGCACACGTTCAACTCGATGACGTCCCTCGAACTCCGATCCAGCTGAGCTTTGAGGGAGAGTTCCATCAGCACGACGGCGTGGTGACGATGTTGATGTTCTACCGTCGCAGGGCTTCGCCTAAGCACCGCTACGATATTATCGAGGTGGACAATGGTGGAGAGGGGCACCGCATACGGCTAAAAGATCCAAGAGATCAATTGTTGTGTCTCCAAGGGGTGCCTCCCTCCCCGTATATAAATGATTGGAGGAGGAGGAGGAGGGGGCCGGCCACCCTAGGCGCGCCCCATGAGGAGTCCTACTCCCACCGGGAGTAGGACTCCCCCTTTCCATGTGGGAGTAGGAGAGGAGAGGGAAGGAGAGAGAGGGGAAAGGAAAGGGGGGCGCCGCCCCCCTCCTTGTCCAATTCAGACTGGGGAGAGGAGGCGCGCGGGTGCCCTTTGGCCGCCCCTCCTCTTCTCCATTAGGGCCCAATAGGCCCATTAGTCTCTCGGGGGGTTCTGGTAACACCCCGGTACTCCAGTATATGCCTGAAACTCCTCGAAACCATTCTGGTGTCCGAACATAGTCGTCCAATATATTGATCTTTATGTCTCGACCATTTCGAGACTCCTCGTCATGTCTGTGATCATATCCGGGACTCCGAACTACCTTCGGTACATCAAAAACCATAAACTCATAATATAACCGTCATCGAAGTTTAAGCGTGCGGACCCTACGAGTTCGAGAACTATGTAGACATGACCGAGACACGTCTCCGGTCAATAACAAATAGCGGAACCTAGATACTCATATTGGCTCCTACATATTCTACAAAGATCTTTATCGGTCAAACCGCATAACAACATATGTTGTTCCTTTTGTCATCGGTATGTTACTTGCCCGAGATTCGATCGTCGGTATCTCAATACCTAGTTCAGTCTCGTTACCGGCAAGTCTCTTTACTCGTTACGTAATACATCATCCCGCAACTAACTCATTAGTCACATTGCTTGCAAGGCTTATAGTGATGTGCATTACCGAGAGGGCCCAGAGATACCTCTCCGACAATCAGAGTGACAAATCCTAATCTCGAAATACGCCAACTCAACAAGTACCTTCGGAGACACCTATAGAGCACCTTTATAATCACCCAGTTACGTTGTGACGTTTGGTAGCACACAAAGTGTTCCTCCGGTAAACGGGAGCTGCATAATCTCATAGTCATAGGAACATGTATAAGTCATGAAGAAAGCAATAGCAATATACTAAACGATCAAGTGCTAAGCTAACAGAATGGGTCAAGTCAATCACATCATTCTCCTAATGATGTGATCCCATTTATCAAATGACAACTCATGTCTATGGTTAGGAAACTTAACCATCTTTGATTAACGAGATAGTCAAGTAGAGGCATACTAGTGACACTATGTTTGTCTATGTATTCACACATGTATTATGTTTCCGGTTAATACAATGCTAGCATGAATAATAAACATTTATCATGATATGAGGAAATAAAAAATAACTTTATTATTGCCTGTAGGGCATATTTCCTTCAGTCTCCCACTTGCACTAGAGTCAATAATCTAGATCACATCGCCATGTGATTCAACATCAATAGTTCACCTCACCATGTGATTAACACCCATAGTTCACATCATCATGTGACCAACACCCAAAGGGTTTACTAGAGTCAATAATCTAGTTCACATCGCTATGTGATTAACACCCAAAGAGTACTAAGGTGTGATCATGTTTTGCTTGTGAGAGAAATTTAGTCAACGGGCCTGCAACATTCATATCCGTATGTATTTCGCAAATTTCTATGTCTACAATGCTCTGCATAGAGCTACTGTAGCTAATTTCTCCCACTTTCAATATGTATCCAGATCGAGACTTAGAGTCATCTAGATCGATGTAAAAAGCTTGTATCGACGTAACTCTTTACGACGAACTCTTTTATCACCTCCATAACCGAGAAATATTTCCTTAGTCCTCTAAGGATAATTTTGACCGCTGTCCAGTGATCTACTCCTAGATACCTATTGCACTCCCTTGCCAGAATCATGCAAAGGTATACAATAGGACTGGTAAACAACATAGCATACTTTATAGAACCTATGACTGAGGCATAGGGAATGACTTTCATTCTCTTTCTATCTTTTGCCGTGGTCGGGCTTTGAGTCTTACTCAATTTCACACCTTGTAACACAGGCAACAACTCTTTCTTTGACTGTTCCATTTTGATATACTTCAAAATCTTGTCAAGGTATGTACTCATTGAAAAAACTTATCAAGAACCTCGATCTATCTTTATATATCTTGATGCTCAATATGTAAGCAACTTCACTGAGGTCTTTCTTTGAAAAACTCCTTTCAAATACTCCTTTATGATTTCCATAAAATTCTACATTATTTCCGATCAACATTCACATATACTTATCAGAAATGTTGTAGTGATCCCACTCACTTTCTTGTAAATACAGGCTTCACCGCAAGTCTGTATAAAACTATATGCTTTGATCAACTCATCAAAGCGTATATTCCAACTTCGAGATACTTGCACCAGTCCATAGATGAATCGCTGGAGCTTGCACATTTTGTTAGCACCTTTAGGATCGACAAAAACCTTCTGGTTGCATCATATACAACTCTTCTTAAGAAATCCATTAAGGAATGTAGTTTTGACATCCATTTGCCAGATTTCATAAAATGTGGCAATTTACTAACATGATTCGGACAGACTTAAGCATCGCTACGAGTGAGAAAATCTCATCGTAGTCAACACCTTGAACTTTGTCAAAACCTTTTTAACAAGTCTAGCTTTGTAGATAGTAACACTACTATCAGCGTCCGTCTTCCTCTTGAAGATCCATTTATTTTCTATGGCTTGCCGATCATCGAGCAAGTCAACCAAAGTCCACACTTTGTTCTCATACATGGATCCCATCTCAGATTTCATGGCCTCAAGCCGTTTCGCGGAATCTGGGCTCATCATCGCTTCCTCATAGTTCGTAGGTTTGTCATGGTCTAGTAACATGACCTCCAGAACAGGATTAGCGTACCACTCTGGTGTGGATCTTACTATGGTTGACCTACGAGGTTCGGTAGAAACTTGATCTGAAGTTTCATGATCATCATCATTAACTTCGTCACTAATTCGTGTAGGCATCACTGGAACTGATTTAAGTGATGAGCTACTTTTTAATTCGAGAGAAGGTACAATTACCTCATCAAGTTCTACTTTCCTCCCACTCACTTCTTTCGAGAGAAACTCCTTCTCTAGAAAGGATCCAAATTTAACAACAAATGTCTTGCCTTCGGATCTGTCATAAAAGGTGTACCCAACTGTCTTCTTTGGGTATCCTATGAAGAAACATTTCTCTGATTTGGGTTTGAGCTTATCAGGATGAAAATTTTCACATAAGCATCGTAACCCCAAACTTTAAGAAACGACAACTTTGGTTTCTTGCCAAACCACGGTTCATATGGTGTCGTCTCAACGGATTTAGATGATGCCCTTTTTAATGTGAATGCAACTGTCTCTAATGCATCACCCCAAAACGATAGTGGTAAATCGGTAAGAGACATCATAGATTGCACCATATCTAATAAAGTACGGTTACGATGTTCGGACACACCATTACGCTGTGGTGTTCCAGGTGGCGTGAGTTGCGAAACTATTCCACATTGTTTCAAATGAAGACCAAACTCGTAACTCAAATATTCTTCTCCACGATCAGATCGTAGAAACTTTATTTTCTTATTACGATGATTTTCCACTTCACTCTGAAATTATATGAACTTTTCAAATGTTTCAGACTTATGTTTCATCGAGTAGATATACCCATATCTGCTCAAATCATCTGTGAAGGTGAGAAAATAACGATACCCGCCACGAGCCTCAATATTCATCGGACCACATACATCAGTATGTATGATTTCCAATAAATCTGTTGCTCGCTCCATTGTTCCGGAGAACAGCGTTTTAGTCATCTTGCCCAAGAGGCATGGTTCGCAAGCATCAAGTGATTCATAATCAAGTGATTCCAAAAGCCCATCAGCATGGAGTTTCTTCATGCGCTTTACACCAATATGACCTAAATGGCAGTGCCACAAATAAGTTGCACTATCATTATTAACTTTGCATCTTTTGGTTTCAATATTATGAATATGTGTATCACTACGATCGAGATCCAATGAAACATTTTCATTGGGTGTGTAACCATATAAGGTTTTATTCATGTAAACAGAACAACAATTATTCTCTAACTTAAATGAATAATCGTATTGCAATAAACATGATCAAATCATATTCATGCTCAACGCAAACACTAAATAACACTTATTTAGGTTCAACACTAATCCCGAAAGTATAGGGAGTGTGCGGTGAAGATCATATCAATCTTGGAACTACTTCCAACACACATCGTCACCTCGCCCTTAACTAGTTTCTGTTCATTCTGCAACTCCCGTTTCGAGTTACTAATCTTAGCAACTGAACTAGTATCAAATACTGAGGGGTTTATATAAACACTAGTAAGGTACACATCAATAACATGTATATCAAATATACCTTTGTTCACTTTGCCATCCTTCTTATCCGCCAAATACTTGGGGCATTTCCGCTTCCAGTGACCAGTCCGTTTGCAGTAGAAGCACTTAGTCTCAGGCTTAGGTCCAGACTTGGGCTTCTTCACTTGAGCAGCAACTTGCTTGCCATTCTTCTTGAAGTTCCCCTTCTTCCCTTTGCCCTTTTCTTGAAACTAGTGGTCTTGTCAACCATCAACACTTGATGTTTTTCTTGATTTCTACCTTCGTCGATTTCAACATCACGAAGAGCTTGGGAATCGTTTCCGTTATCCCTTACATATTATAGTTCATCACGAAGTTCTAGCAATTTGTTGATAGTGACTAGAGAACTCTGTCAATCACTATCTTATCTGGAAGATTAACTCCCACTTGATTCAAGTGATTGTAGTACTCGGACAATTTGAGCACATGCTCACTGGTTGAGCTATTCTCCTCCATCTTGTAGGCAAAGTAATGTCAGAGGTCTCATACCTCTCGACATGGGCATGAGTATGAAATACCAATTTCAACTCTTGGAACATCTTATATGCTCCGTGGCATTCAAAACATTTTTAAGTCCCGGTTCTAAGCCATAAAGCATGGTGCACTAAACTATCAAGTAGTCATCATACCGAGCTTTTGTCAAAACGTTCATAACGTATGCATCTGCTCTTGCAATAGTTCTGTCACCTAGCGGTGCATCAAGGACATAATTCTTCTGTGCAGCAATGAGGATAATCCTCAAGTTACGGACCCAGTCCGTGTAATTGATACCATTATCTTTCAACTTATTTTTCTCTAGGAACATATCAAAATAAATGGGGAGCTACACCGCGAGCTATTGATCTACAACATAGATATGCTAATACTACCAGGACTAAGTTCATGATAAATTAAAGTTCAATTAATCATATTACTGAAGAACTCCCACTTAGATAGACATCCCTCTAATCATCTAAGTGATCACGTGATCCAAATCAACTAAACCATGTCCGATCATCACGTGAGATGGAGTAGTTTTCAAGGGTGAACATCACTATGTTGATCATATCTATTGTATGATTCATGCTCGACCTTTCGGTCTCAGTGTTCCGAGGCCATATCTGCATATGCTAGGCTCGTCAAGTTTAACCCAAGTATTATGCGTGTGCAAAAACTGGCTTGCACCCGTTGTAGATGAACGTAGAGCTTATCACACTCGATCATCACGTGGTGTCTCGGCACGACGAACTTTGGCAATGGTGCATACTCAGGGAGAACACTTTTATCTTGAAATTTAGTGAGAGATCATCTTATAATACTACCGTCGATATAAGCAAAATAAGATGCATAAAAGATAAACATCACATGCAATCAATATAAGTGATATGATATGGCCATCATCATCTTGTGCTTGTGATCTCCATCTCCGAAGCACCGTCATGATCACCATCGTCACCGGCGCGACACCTTGATCTCCATCGTAGCATCGTTGTCATCTCGCCAACTATTGCTTCTACAACTATCGCTACCGCTTAGTGATAAAGTAAAGCAATTACAAGGCGATTGCATTGCATACAATAAAGCGACAACCATATGGCTCCTGCCAGTTGCCGATAACTCGGTTAGAAAACATGATCATCTCATACAATAAAATATAGCATCATGTCTTGACCATATCACATCACAACATGCCCTGCAAAAACAAGTTAGACGTCCTCTACTTTGTTGTTGCAAGTTTTACATGGCTGCTACGGGCTTAGCAAGAACCTTTCTTAGCTACGCATCAAAACCACAACGATAGTTTGTCAAGTTAGTGATGTTTTAACCTTCTCAAGGACCGGGCGTAGCCACACTCGGTTCAACTAAAGCTGGAGAAACCGACACCCGCCAGCCACCTGTGTGCAAAGCACGTCGATAGAACCAGTCTCGCATAAGCGTACGCGTAATGTCGGTCCGGGCCGCTTCATCCAACAATACTGCCGAACCAAAGTATGACATGCTGGTAAGCAGTATGACTTGTATCGCCCACAACTCACTTATGTTCTAATCGTGCATATAACATCTACGCATAAAACCTGGCTCTGATGCCACTGTTGGGGAACGTAGTAATTTCAAAAAAAAAATCCTACGCACACGCAAGATCATGATGATGCATAGCAACGAGAGGGGAGAGTGTGTCCATGTATCCACGTAGACCGAAAGCGGAAGCGTTAGCACAACGTGGTTGATGTAGTCGTACATCTTCACGATCCGACCGATCAAGTACCGAACGCACGGCACCTTCGAGTTCTGCACACGTTCAACTCGATGACTTCCCTCGAACTCCGATCCAGTTGATCTTTGAGGGAGAGTTCCATCAGCACGACAGCGTGGTGACGATGTTGATGTTCAACCATCGCCGGGCTTCGCCTAAGCACCGCTACGATATTATCAAGGTGGACTATGGTGGAGAGGGGCACCGCACACGGCTAAAAGATCCAAGAGATCAATTGTTGTGTCTCCAAGGGATGCCTCCCTCCCCGTATATAAAGGAGTGGAGGAGGAGGAGGGGGCCGGCCACCCTAGGCGCACCCCATGAGGAGTCCTACTCCCACCGGGAGTAGGACTCCCCCTTTCCATGTGGGGGTAGGAGAGGAGAGGGAAGGAGAGAGAGGGGAAAGGAAAGGGGGCGCCCCCCCTCCTTATCCAATTTGGACTGGGGGGAGGGGCGCGCGGCTGCCCTTTGGCGGCCCCTCCTCTTCACCATTAGGGCCCAATAGGCCCATTAGTCTCCCCGGGGGGTTCCGGTAACCCTCCGGTACTCCGGTATATGCCCGAAACTCCTCGAAACCATTCCGGTGTCCGAACATAGTCGTCCAATATATCGATCTTTATGTCTCAGCCATTTCAAGACTCCTCGTCATGTCCGTGATCATATCCGGGACTCCGAACTACCTTCGATACATCAAAAACCATAAACTCATAATATAACCGTCGTCGAACTTTAAGCGTGCGGACCCTACGGGTTCGAGAACTATGTAGACATGACCGAGACACGTCTCCGGTCAATAACCAATAGCGGAACCTGGATACTCATATTGGCTCCTATATATTCTATGAAGATCTTTATCGGTCAAACCGCATAACAACATATGTTGTTCCTTTTGTCATCGGTATGTTACTTGCCCGAGATTCGATCATCGGTATCTCAATACCTAGTTCAATATCGTTACCGGCAAGTCTCTTTACTCGTTACGTAATACATCATCCCGCAACTAACTCATTAGTCACATTGCTTGCAAGGTTTACAGTGATGTGCATTACCGAGAGGGCCCAGAGATACCTCTCCGACAATCGGAGTGACAAATCCTAATCTCGAAATACGCCAACTCAACAAGTACCTTCGGAGACACCTGTAGAGCACCTTTATAATCACCCAGTTACGTTGTGACGTTTGGTAGCACACAAAGTGTTCCTCCGGTAAACGGGAGTCGCATAATCTCATAGTCATAGGAACATGTATAAGTCATGAAGAAAGCAATAGCAACATACTAAATGATCAAGTGCTAAGCTAACGGAATGTGTCAAGTCAATCACATCATTGTCCTAATGATGTGATCCCGTTAATCAAATGACAACTCATGTCTATGGTTAGGAAACTTAACCATCTTTGATTAACGAGCTAGTCGAGTAGAGGCATACTAGTGACACTATGTTTGTCTATGTATTCGCACATGTATTATGTTTCCGGTTAATACAATTCTAGCATGAATAATAAACATTTATCATGATATGAGGAAATAAATAATAACTTTATTATTGCCTCTAGGGCATATTTCCTTCACTACCACGAGATCGTAATGGCTAAACCCTAGAAGTCTAGCCTATATGGGTATGGTAATGAGTATATGTCGTGTCATTTCCGCTATCCCCTTTGGTTTATATAGACACTGAGGGGATCTAGGGTTTACATGGAGTCGGTTACATAAGAAGGAATCTTCGGTCTCCAAGCTTGCCTTCCACGCCAAGTAGAGTCCCATCCGGACATGGTGCAGTCTTCGACCTTCATGTCTTCATAGCCCATCTGTCCGGCCCATGGATAACAGGCCGGACGCCCGAGGACCCCTTAGTCCTGGACTCCCTTAGTAGCCCCTGAACCTGGCTTTCAATGACGAGGAGTCCGGCGTGCAGATTGTCTTCGGAATTGCAAGGCAGGTTCCCCTTTCTCCGAACTCAAAGATAGTCTTCGGATGCAATGATAGTATCCTGACCTGTTACGCACACCATACACAACCGCAAAAAGAATATAATATTTGCACGAATCTAATCTGTTGACAGCTTTTTACAACACGACATTGCGTTTGTTCGGTCATTATTTCGAACCGCTTTTCGTCTGTCGCTCCACGTTTTGAGAAACGGTTGCCTTTGGCACGTCTTGTCAAAGCAGAGATCGTGTCCCCTTATCATGGGATTCTCATCAATACGGGCATGGGTGACCCAATGAAAGCACAAGTGCTCCCTAGGTGGTTTTGATAATTGATGACAACATATCTCTTGTTGGACTAACATTTCTATCTAGCATGTTTCAGATAAGTTCAACAATGGAGTGGCATGGACTAAAGGTTGTGGGAACTCCTTCAAGATGCTAAGGACAAAGGATTGGCTAAAGCTTCAAGCTCAAGACTCTTCATTTTACATTTTAGTGATCCAAGATCACATTGAGTCCATAGGAAAAGCCAATACTATCAAGGAGGGATGAGGTGTTGCTTAATGAGCCTCTTGCTTCATGTGCTTAATGATATGCTCCAAAATCCTCAGCTACTTTCCCACTTCCACATATGACCTAAACCCAAAGCCAAACTCGGTCCTACCGATTCTTTCTATCCGGCGCCACCGAGTTTCACTTGTCATAAGCCACTGCCAAACCCTAGCAATTCGGTTCTACCGATAGGGATCTCGGTCTCACCGAGATGGGATTGCAAACTCTCTGTTTCCCTTTCGTAACTTTTCGGTCTCACCGAAAGAGCGGATCGGTCCCACTGAGATTGCAATGTAAATTCAGTGTTTCCTTTTTGTAACTTTTCGGTCTCACCGAAAGAGCAAATCGGTCCCACCGAGTTTGCCTGACCAACTCTCTGGTTAGCTAATTACCAAAATCGGTCTCACCGAGTTTGTGTAATCGGTCTCACCGAGATTACGTTATTCCCAAACCCTAACCATATCGGTCCTACCGAGTTGCATGTCAGTCCCACCGAAAATCTCTAACGGTCACTAGGTTTACCTTTTCGGTCCGACCGAGTTTGTTGATTCGGTCCCACCGAGATTGGAAAACTGTGTGTAACGGTTGGATTTTGTGTGGAGGCTATATATACCCCTCCACCTCCTCTTCATTCGTGGAGAGAGCCATCAGACTAAGCCTACACTTCCAGCATCCTATTTTCTGAGAGAGAACTAACTACTCATGTGTTGAGGCCAAGATATTCCATTCCTACCATATGAATCTTGATCTCTAGCCTTTCCCAAGTTGCTTTCCACTCAAACCTTCTTTCCACCAGATCCAAATCCTATGAGAGAGAGTTGAGTGTTGGGGAGACTATCATTTGAAGCACAAGAGCAAGGAGTTCATTACCTACACACCATTTGTTACTTCTTGGAGAGTGGTGTCTCCTAGATTGGCTAGGTGTTACTTGGGAGCCTCCGACAAGATTGTGGAGTTGAACCAAGGAGTTTGTAAGGGCAAGGAGATCGCCTACTTCGTGAAGATCTACCGCTAGTGAGGCAAGTCCTTCGTGGGCGATGGCCATGGTGGGATAGACAAGGTTGCTTCTTCGTGGACCCTTCGTGGGTGGTTGCTTCTTCGTGGACCCTTCATGGGTGGAGCCCTCCGTGGACTCGCGCAACCATTACCCTTCGTGGGTGGAGCCCTCCGTGGACTCGCGCAACCGTTACCCTTCGTGGGTTTGAAGTCTCCATCAACGTGGATGTAGGATAGCACCACCTATCCGAACCACGGGAAAAACATCCGTGTCTCCAATTGCGTTTGAATTCTCCAAACCCTTCCCCTTACATTCTTGCAAGTTGCATGCTTTACATTCCGCTGCTCATACACTCTTTGCATG
The DNA here is from genome assembly GCF_003073215.2 of Triticum urartu. NCBI lineage: Eukaryota > Viridiplantae > Streptophyta > Magnoliopsida > Poales > Poaceae > Triticum > Triticum urartu. Next base: position 576,864,469 of record NC_053024.1, read on the forward strand.
CTTGCTTGATATGTATTGTGAATGTTGAAATTATGCCTAAACTCCACTTAAACCGAAAAAGCTTAAAAATTGCAACTTTAGCATTAAGTGTCTAATCACCCCCCTCTAGACACATCTACTTCTAGATCCTACAACTGGTATCAGAGCTTTGGTCTCCATTGCCTTGGTTTAATCACCATTGGAGGAAGATGGATGTGTCTACCTTAAGGAGTCTTAGACATAGAGTGCCTATTCTTGATGGAGAGTATTTTCATGAGTGGAAAAATGAGATGCTTGTAATTTTCAATCAATATCATTTGAACAAGTATATTGCTAGCCCTTGTGCACCTCATATTGATCCTTTGCATCCTACCCCAGATGAAGATATTTACATGATTCGCAATCTTAGAACTATTGAGCTCATCATTAGAGGATTGCCCAAAAATTTGATTGCTAATTTGCCTACTCTTAATTGTGCCTATACTATATGGAAATTTCTTGAGGAACGATTTCCCGATCATTCCTTGAAAACTTTGGATGAAATTCTCCATAAATCTATTGCCTTGAGTAAGATGAACTCTAGTGATCCTAGTTTTGGTAATTGTCTATTTGAACTTACCAATCTTAAGCATGCTAAAGGAGATGTTGGAATCATTAGTGATATCATATTCGAAGCTATAAGAATTCATAAAAGTGACCACTTTGATGATCATTTATCTAATGAATTACCCTCTCTAGGAAATGATGAGTCACAAGATCATGATGAACATGGATACTATGATGATGATGATAGTGACTTCGATCTTGATGATGTAATGAGACATTTTGGTCTTATGGCAAATCTTCGGGGATATGAATCAGGAGGAAAGGAATGGGTTCTTGATAGTGGATGTACTGATCATATGACCGGAGATGAAGAGATGTTTCGTGAGCTTGCTGAAAATGACGGCCCTCGAAAATATGTCACCTTTGGTGATAATTCAAAGGGTAAAGTGGTTGGCCTTGGTAAGGTGGCCATCTCACATGATAGTTCCATTCAAAATGTCATGCTCGTTGAATCTCTCGGCTACAACTTACTTTCAGTATCTAGACTTGCTGATTTCGGTTTGAATGTCCTATTTACTGAGGTAGATTGCCAAGTATTTCGTCGAGACAATCATAAAATGGTCTTTACGGGTATGCATAGAGGTGATCTTTACATTGTCGATTTCTCTAAAAAGGCACAACCTAAAACTTGCTTTGTTGCTAAATCCTCAAAAGGTTGGTTGTGGCATAGACGACTAGGTCACGTTGGCATGAGAAACCTTGACAAGCTTATTAAAGGAAATCATATCCTTGGAGTTAACAATGTCATATTTGATAAGGATAGACTTTGCAGTGCTTGTCAAGCAGGTAAACAGGTTGGAGGAAGGCATCCCGTGAAGAACATCATGACCACAAGAAGGCCACTCGAGCTACTTCATATGGATCTTTTTGGTCCCAACGCCTACAAGAGTCTCGGTGGAAATTCTTTTGGTCTAGTTATAGTTGATGATTTTTCAAGATTTACGTGGGTGTTCTTTCTTAATGACAAGTCGCAAGTCCAGAAGATCTTCAAAAACTTCGCTAGGAAGGCCCAAAATCAGTTTGACGTGAAGATCAAGAAGGTTCGGAGTGACAACGGAACGGAGTTCAAGAACGCAAATGTGGACACCTTTCTATACGAAGAAGGGATTTCACACGAGTTCTCGGCTACGTACACACCTCAACAAAATGGAGTTGTTGAGAGGAAGAACCGGATGCTCATCGAAATGGCAAGAACGATGCTTGATGAATACAAGACGCCGAAGCACTTTTGGGCAGAAGCGGTTGAGACAGCTTGTCACGCAACAAATCGCTTATATCTTCACAAGCTACTCGGCAAGACGGCATACGAGCTTCTCACCGGTAACAAACCCCAAGTTGGATACTTTCGAGTATTCGGCTCAAAGTGCTACATTCTTGATAAGCATTGTCGTTCAAAGTTTGCTCCTAAATCTCATGAAGGTTTTCTACTTGGTTATGGCTCAAACTCTCACACTTACCGTGTCTACAACAATTTCACCCGAAAGGTTGAAGAGACGGTAGATGTGAAGTTTGATGAATCTAATGGCTCGCAACTAGAGCAATTGCCAATTGATGTAGGAGACAAAGACCCTTCAGAAGCAATCCAAGACTTGTCCATTGGCAAAATTCGTCCAACGGAGGTGAAGGAGAGTACTTCATCCGTCTAAGTGGAAGCTTCTACTTCATGACAAGGTGAACCAAGAATCGACACGGAAGCATCCACAAGTGGGACACACCAAGATGAAGAAGACAAGGAAATGCATCAAGACGAACATCAACAACCTCTTTCTCCACCACGACAAGAGAACGACGACGTCAACAATGAACAAGGCCAAGAAGAAGAAAAAGATGAAGAAGATGTTCAACGAAGACCCAAGCAAAAGCTCTCACGAGTTCGAGCAAGAATTACCAAAGATCATCCTGTCGAGCAAATCCTCAATGATATACAAATCGGGAGAATCACTCGCTCAAAAACTCGTTTAGCTAACTTTTGTGAAAACTATTCATTCATCTCTAGCATTGAACCTATGAAGGTTGAAGAAGCATTGGAAGATCCGGATTGGATAAACGCTATGCATGAAGAGCTACACAATTTTGAGAGAAACCAAGTTTGGACATTGGTTGAGAAGCCCGACAACAACCACAACATCATTGGTACCAAATGGGTGTTTCGCAACAAGCAAGATGAAGATGGACAAGTGGTTCGCAACAAAGCACGTCTCGTCGCCCAAGGATACACACAAGTCGAAGGTATGGACTATGGTGAGACATATGCTCCCGTTGCTAGACTTGAGTCCATTCGCATCTTACTTGCCTATGCTAATCACCATAATATCACCTTGTACCAAATGGACATTAAAAGTGCTTTTCTAAATGGTGAAATAGAGGAGGAAGTTTATGTCAAACAACCTCCCGGCTTTATCAATCCTAAGAAACCAAATCATGTTTACAAACTTCACAAAGCTCTTTATGGTCTTAAACAAGCTCCTAGAGCATGGTATAAATGCTTGACCAAGTTCCTTATTACAAGTGGTTTTGAAATTGGTAAAATTGATTCTACTCTTTTTACTAAAAGGGTTAATGGAGAACTATTTGTATGCCAAATTTATGTCGATCATATCATATTTGGTTCAACTAACCCTCTCTTTAGTGAAAAGTTTGGAAAGCTAATGTCAGAGAAGTTTGAGATGTCTATGATGAGTGAACTCAAATTCTTTCTCGGTTTGCAAATCAAGCAAACTAAGGAAGGTACATTTGTCTCTCAAACGAAGTACACCAAGGACTTATTCAAGAAGTTCAATATGCAAGAATGCAAAGGTATGTCTACACCCATGCCTACTAGTGGACATAATGATTTGACCAAAGATGGTGAACCGGTTGATCAAAAGGTTTATCGCTCTATGATTGGTTCATTGTTATACCTATGTGCTTCACGTCCCGATATTATGCTAAGTGTGTGCATGTGTGCACGATATCAAGCTGCTCCTAAAGAATGTCATCTTAAGGCTGTGAAAAGGATAGTGAGATATTTAATCCATACACCAAATTTTGGCATTTGGCATCCTAAGAGGTCTTCTTTTGATCTTGTTGGCTATTCCGACTCGGATTATGTCGGAGATAAGGTTGATAGAAAGTCCACTTCGGGTACTTGTCAATTTCTTGGTAGATCTCTTGTGTCTTGGTCTTCCAAGAAACAAAACTCGGTATCCTTATCCACCATCGAAGCGGAATACATTGCCGCTGGTTCATGTTGTGCTCAATTACTTTGGATGACCCAAACTCTTAAAGATTATGGGATTTATGTGAAACATGTTCCACTGCTTTGTGACAATTAAACTGCTATCGAAATTGGTCATAATCCTGTACAACATTCTCGAACTAAGCATATTGAAGTTCGTCATCATTTCATTCGAGATCATGTTGCTAAGGGTGACATTAATCTTAAGCACGTTCGCACCGATAAGCAATTAGCGGATATATTTACTAAACCTCTTGATGAGAAAGTATTTTGCAGGTTGAGAGGTGAATTGAACATCATTGATGCTTCGAACTTGGAGTAGGAACTCCTTTGGATACATGCAAGGCATGAGCTTATGACTAATCCATGATATATCTCTTATGATAACTATCTTATGTCTTGGATATATTTGCACCTTGCATGTTGTCTAACCCATGTAGGTGCTTGGTTGAATCTAATTCCATGAGATTGTGACTCACTCACATCTTGAGCAATCTCTACATCACCAAGACTCTACACAATGGCGGTTGAAGACAAGGAAGCACAAAACCATTCAAACATATCATTTGACAAATTCTATGTTGAGCTTCATGATTGTCATTTTTGGATACACAAGTGCTCTTCCTTGCAAGAACTAACCCATGTAGGTAGATGAACTCAAACTCCAAGTGGTGCTCCCAACTCTTGATGAGCTACATCAACCTTGAGCACCCACACAAGTTCAACTACATGAGCAAGAACCACACCACCACCCAAGGTATGTTATTCCATCTTAGAGAAGCTTTACTCCAAGACATGAGTCAAAGCAACTCAACAAGATGTGAATACATCAAGATGCTTAAACAAAAAATGGTAACCCCATTTTGAGCTTAAACGATGAGTATGACCTATGATCAAGTGTTCTCACTTGACTCCTAAGTCAATATACTCTAACATAGGTGACTATGTCACTGCCCAACTCTAGATGAAGTTCTCTTGTGTTCTTTTCTGTGTTATTGCATTTGTCTCATGCATGTTTAGTTTCTTTCTCTTTTTCAAAAACAAAAAAACTTCATCTAGATCTTTCAGTTTCTTCTCTTTTCTTTTTGTTTATGTTCTGCATTTTCTGCATTTAATTCCTTGCAAATCCTTCAGGTAATTCATTGCAAATCTTTGTGAGATCCTACATGTCTAGTGAGCTGAGGTGACAAGTGTTTTTCTCTGTGTGAACTCGGTTTCACCGACTTGTAATTTTCGTTCCAACCGAATCTTTTCGGTGCCACCGAAACATACCACTCGGTGCCACCGACTTTGCAACAGGAAAAACAGTTTGCCACTTGTTCTATATTTCTTCTGATCCAGCTCTACTCAATGAATCTTGTCCTCTACAAGCATCACAGTTTTATCCATTGCTTTGTGCTGAGTCTCAAGGACCAAACCTATACGACGGATTCCAGAAAGCCCTTCTTGGAAATTGATGTCAAAGGGGGAGAGAGAGATCACATCAAAGCTTGTAGGAGAGAGAGATCACATCAAGGGAGAGAAAAAGTCTCAAGGACCAAACCTACAAGAGAGAAAGTATTAAGGGGGAGAAAGAGATTTCCAGGGGGAGAGAATACTCAAGGATCCCAGATGCTTGATGTTCAAGAGGAGAGATGTCACATGCCTTTTTGGGGAAAAGACATGTATTTGCATTAAGTTCTATCCATTTGTATCTTTCAGCTCTGATTTTCTGTTCCCTATCTTCTCCCAATATCCCATGTAAGATTCAGGGGGAGCAAGACACCTAAGGGAAAGAAATCAGTCAAATTCATTGCATATCTTTATTCTTGGGGACATGTTGAATCCAATGTGGTACCTTGTACTCACTCTCTACATGTCATCCCAGTCTTGGTATTCTTGTGGTTTCTTTTGTTTGCTCTGGCTAGTGGATGTACCTGTGTTATCTAACTTTGTTTGTGCAGGTTCATTCCATCCTAAGCCAACTCAAGACCACAAGGTAAGTATATGCATCAAAATCATGAGTATGAGGAGTTCTTGCTTATGTACATACTGTTTGCAAGAAGGACTCATGAGCATGAAGGTATTTTCCTTGATAATCTTTTGCTCTGATGCATATGGCCAAGATACATGTAACACATTGCCTACTCTGTCATGGTTATGCTCTCACATGCCTCTATATTTCATATTTACATGAGTGCATACATTTAGGGGGAGCCTATGCTTGTTACATGTCCTTCCAAAGCTTTACTTGTTGTTCTTTATATCTTTATCTAAAGCTTTGATGTATGTTGCCATCAATTACCAAAAAGGGGGAGATTGAAAGCACAAGTGCTCCCTAGGTGGTTTCGATAATTGATGACAACATATCTCTTGTTGGACTAACATTTCTATCTAGCATGTTTCAGATAAGTTCAACAATGGAGTGGAATGGACTAAAGGTTGTGGGAACTCCTTCAAGATGCTAAGGACAAAGGATTGGCTAAAGCTTCAAGCTCAAGACTCTTCATTTTACATTTTAGTGATCCAAGATCACATTGAGTCCATAGGAAAAGCCAATACTATCAAGGAGGGATGAGGTGTTGCTTAATGAGCCTCTTGCTTCATGTGCTTAATGATATGCTCCAAAATCCTCAGCTACTTTCCCACTTCCACATATGACCTAAACCCAAAGCCAAACTCGGTCCTACCGATTCTTTCTATCCGGCGCCACAGAGTTTCACTTGTCATAAGCCATTGCCAAACCCTAGCAATTCGGTTCTACCGATAGGGATCTCGGTCTCACCGAGATGGGATTGCAAACTGTCTGTTTCCCTTTCGTAACTTTTCGGTCCCACCGAAAGAGCGGATCGGTCCCACCGAGATTGCAATGTAAATTCAGTGTTTCCTTTTTGTAACTTTTCGGTCTCACCGAAAGAGAAAATCGGTCCCACCGAGTTTGACTGACCAACTCTCTGGTTAGCTAATTACCAAAATCGGTCTCACCGAGTTTGTGTAATCGGTCTCACCGAGATTACGTTATGCCCAAACCCTAACGATATCGGTCCTACCGAGTTGCATGTCAGTCCCACCGAAAATCTCTAACGGTCACTAGGTTTACCTTTTCGGTCCGACCGAGTTTGTTGATTCGGTCCCACCGAGATTGGAAAACTGTGTGTAACGGTTGGATTTTGTGTGGAGGCTATATATACCCCTCCACCTCCTCTTCATTCGTGGAGAGAGCCATCAGACTAAGCCTACACTTCCAGCATCCTATTTCTGAGAGAGAACTACCTACTCATGTGTTGAGGCCAAGATATTCCATTCCTACCATATGAATCTTGATCTCTAGCTTTCCCCAAGTTGCTTTCCACTCAAACCTTCTTTCCACCAGATCCAAATCCTATGAGAAAGAGTTGAGTGTTGGGGAGACTATCATTTGAAGCACAAGAGCAAGGAGTTCATTACCTACACACCATTTGTTACTTCTTGGAGAGTGGTGTCTCCTAGATTGGCTAGGTGTTACTTGGGAGCCTCCGACAAGATTGTGGAGTTGAACCAAGGAGTTTGTAAGGGCAAGGAGATCACCTACTTCGTGAAGATCTACCGCTAGTGAGGCAAGTCCTTCGTGGGCGATGGCCATGGTGGGATAGACAAGGTTGCTTCTTCGTGGACCCTTCGTGGGTGGTTGCTTCTTCGTGGACCCTTCGTGGGTGGAGCCCTCCGTGGACTCGCGCAACCATTACCCTTCGTGGGTGGAGCCCTCCGTGGACTCGCGCAACCGTTACCCTTCGTGGGTTGAAGTCTCCATCAACGTGGATGTAGGATAGCACCACCTATCCGAACCACGGGAAAAACATCTGTGTCTCCAATTGCGTTTGAATTCTCCAAACCCTTCCCCTTACATTCTTGCAAGTTGCATGCTTTACATTCCGCTGCTCATACACTCTTTGCATGCTTGCTTGATATGTATTGTGAATGTTGAAATTATGCCTAAACTCCACTTAAACCGAAAAAGCTTAAAAATTGCAACTTTAGCATTAAGTGTCTAATCACCCCCCTCTAGACACATCTACTTCTAGATCCTACACCCAACCGTGCCATTTATACAACCCTTGGGAATAGGCGAGTTTTTAGGACGAGTGGGGAGGCACTTGATATTCGCGGTCTTTATAAGGGGATAAGAACACTTTCCCTTTACCCACACCCTTCTTCATCTTCAGTCCTTCCATCCTCGAGCTCTAGCGTCCAAGCTTTAGCTTTTCCTCTTTCGAGCAGGCACTCCAATCATGTCCGGATCCGGAGCTAGAGGCAAGTGGATGGCCTCCTCCGTTGAGAAGAAGGACATCACGGAGCTCCGGGAGGCCGGCTATTTAGCCAAGGAGATTGCTCACCGACTCCCGGAAAAAGGGCAAATCGTCCCTACCCCCGAGCCCCATGAGAGGGTTGTGTTTCTCACACACTTCATCCGTGGGCTGGGATTCCCTCTTCATCCATTTGTCCGTGGATTGATGTTTTACTATGGGTTGGACTTCCACGATATGGCCCCCAACTTTATCCTCCATATCTCCGCATTCATAGTTGTGTGCGAAGCCTTTCTCCGCATCCCACCTCACTTTGTCCTATGGCTGGAGACTTTTAATGTAAAGCCAAAGGTGGTGCACGGCCGACAGGCCGAGTGCGGAGGTGCCATGGTGGGCAAGATTCCCAATACCACCTGGCTCGAAGGCTCCTCCATAGAGACAGTGAAGGGATGGCAATCGGGGTGGTTCTATATCACCGAGCCATGCGACACCAACTGGGCGGCGGCTCCCAAATTCCGATCCGGAGTCCCAATGCGGCTTACCTCCTGGCAAGAGAAGGGACTGATCTGGGGATATTTGGAAGAGATCACGGGGCTCCAAACGTGCCTCCAGAATATGATAACCCGGAAGATCAAGCTTGTTGATGTGATCCAGGTCATGCTTGTACGCCAGATCCTTCCATGTCAGCGCTGGACCTGTTATTTGTGGGAGTTCGATTCGGCCGAGCACCAGATGCTGCTAAGGCTTTTCGGCATGACACACGAAGATATCTGGAAGGTGCTCTTCAAGGGCAGCGAGACGCCGCCGCCCTTGACCAAAGATCGTGGGCTCAACTCTAAGCGCCAGGCCAATTCGGTAAGCCATCAAGGTATAGTCTTTAAGGACACACCTCGAGGAAGGATACTAAGCCTTCTTATCAATTTATTTTTCAGGCCTGGGTTGACCTAGCGGGACGGATTAATAGTCCGGCTCCGCTGCCCGAAGACGAAGAAACCCCACTCCTTACGGAGATGTTATTTCCGGTGCCTTATGACGTGCCGGAGAAGAAGGTCAAAACCACGGCCAAGGGGACCAGGAGTGGGCTTTGCCAAAGGAGCACCTTGGTCATCTCGTCTGACGATGAGACAGACCCCTCAGCTGCCGAGATGACGACGAGGAGGGAGGCGACTCCCCTCTTGCGGGAGGAAGGGAGAAAAGGGAGGCCTCCACGAGTTTGGAGGCGGAGGCGCCCAAGAGGGGGAGAGGCTCCCTCACGGATAACTCCGCGTGGGATGTTGATAGCAATCCGGAGTGACCTCGCCAGACCAAGCCTCGGGCCGCCTCGTGAGTACCAAAATCAAGAACATCTGACCTTCTCGGTTTGTAATATTGATACATCTTAAACCTTATCATTGCAGTCCGGCACGCGATGGCTCCCCGCGATCCTCGACAGAGGATTCGCTGGACTCGAAAGAGATGGCTAGCATGTCTCCACCACCTGCTCATTCCATCTCATCCAAGGGTGATGACGAGGTGGTGTCCAAAAAGACTTTCCCAGGCCAGGGGAGATTCCGGTGTTGGGGAACATAGCAGAATTTTAAAATTTTCTACGCATCACCAAGATCAATCTATGGAGTCATCTAGCAATGAGGGAGAGGGGAGTGCATCTACAAACCCTTGTAGATCGCGAGCGGAAGCGTTCAAGAGAACGGGGTTGATGGAGTCGTACTCGTCGTGATCCAAATCACCGATGACCTAGCGCCGAACGGACGGCACCTCCGCCTTCAACACACGTACGGTTGGGAAGACGTCTCCTCCTTCTTGATCCAACAAGGGGAAGGAGAGATTGATGGAGATCCAGCAGCACGACGGCGTGGTGGTGGAAGCAACGGTGGTCTCGGCAGGGCTTCGCCAAGCTCCAATGAGAGAGAGAGGTGTTACATGGGGAGAGGGAGGCGCCAGAGACTTGGTGCGGCTGCCCTCCCCCCCCCCACTATATATAGCGCCCCTAGGGGGGCGCCGGCCCTAGGAGATGGGATCTCCAAGGGGGGCGGCGGCCAAGGGGGGGACTTGCCCGCCAAGCCAAGTGGGGCGCCCCCCACCCCTAGGGTTTCCAAACCTAGGCGCAGGGGGAGGCCCATGGGGTGCACCAGCCCACCAGGGGCTGGTTCCCCTCCCACTTCAGCCCATGGGGCCCTCCGGGATAGGTGTCCCCACCCGGTGGACCCCTGGGACCCTTCCGGTGGTCCCGGTACAATACCGATTACCCCTGAAACTTTCCCGATGGCCGAAACTGGACTTTCTATATATAAATATTCACCTCTGGACCATTCCAGAACTCCTCATGACGCCCGGGATCTCATCCGGGACTCCGAACAACTTTCGGGTTACCGCATACTAATATCTCTACAACCCTAGCATCACCGAACCTTAAGTGTGTAGACCCTACGGGTTCGGGATACACGTAGACATGACCGACACGACTCTCCGGTCAATAACCAACAGCGGGATCTGGATACCCATGTTGGCTCCCACATGTTCCACGATGATCTCATCGGATGAACCACGATGTCGAGGATTCAATCAATCCCGTATACAATTCCCTTTGTCAATCGGTACATTACTTGCCCGAGATTCGATCGTTGGTATCCCAATACCTCGTTCAATCTTACCGGCAAGTCACTTTACTCGTACCGTAATGAATGATCCCATGACCAAACACTTGGTCACATTGAGCTCATTATGATGATGTATTACCGAGTGGGCCCAGAGATACCTCTCCGTTATACGGAGTGACAAATTCCAGTCTCTTTCCGTGTCAACCCAATAGATACTTTCGGGGATACCTGTAGTATACCTTTATAGTCACCCAGTTACGTTGTGACGTTTGGTACACCCAAAGCACTCCTACGGCATCCGGGAGTTACATGATCTCATGGTCTAAGAAAATGATACTTGACACTAGAAAAGCTCTAGCAAACGAACTACGCGATCTTGTGCTATGCTTAGGATTGGGTCTTGTCCATCACATCATTCTCCTAATGATGTGATCCCATTATCAATGACATCCAATGTCCATAGTCAGGAAAACCGTGACTATCTATTGATCAACGAGCTAGTTAACTAGAGGCTTACTAGGGACATGTTATGGTCTATGTATTCACACATGCATTATGATTTCCGGATAACACAATTATAGCATGAACAATAGACAATTATCATGAACAAGGAAATATAATAATAATCATTTTATTATTGCCTCTAGGGCATATTTCCAACAGTCTCCCACTTGCACTAGAGTCAATAATCTAGTTACATTGTGATGAATCGAACACCCATAGAGTTCTGGTGTTGATCATGTTTTGCTCGAGGAAGAGGTTTAGTCAACGGATCTGCGACATTCAGGTCCATATGCACTTTGCAAATATCTATGTCTCCATTTTGAACATTTTCATGAATGGAGTTGAAGTGACGCTTGATATGCCTGGTCTTCCAGTGAAACCTGGGCTCCTTGGCAAGGGTAATAGCTCCAGTGTTGTCACAGAAGAGAGTCATCGGGCCCGACGCATTGGGAATAACTCCTAAGTCGGTAATGAACTCCTTCACCCAGATTGCTTCTTGTGCTGCCTCCGAGGCTGCCATGTACTCCGCTTCACATGTAGATCCCGCCACGACACTTTGCTTGCAACTGCACCAGCTGATTGCCCCACCATTCAAAATATACACGTATCCGGTTTGTGACTTAGAGTCATCCAGATTTGTGTCGAAGCTAGCATCGACGTAACCCTTTACGACGAGCTCTTTGTCACCTCCATACACGAGAAACATATCCTTAGTCCTTTTCAAGTACTTCAGGATATTCTTGACCGCTGTCCAATGTTCCATGCCGGGATTACTTTGGTACCTTCCTACCAAACTTCCGGCAAGGTTTACATCAGGTCTGGTACACAGCATGGCATACATGATACACCCTATGGCCGAGGCATAGGGGACGACACTCATCTTTTCTCTATCTTCTGCCGTGGTCGGGCATTGAGCTATGCTCAATCTCATACCTTGCAATACAGGCAAGAACCCCTTCTTGGACTGATCCATATTGAACTTCTTCAATATCTTGTCAAGGTATGTACTTTGTGAAAGACTAATGAGGCGTCTCGATCTATCTCTATAGATCTTGATGCCTAATATATAAGCAGCTTTTCCAAGGTCCTTCATTGAAAAACACTTGTTCAAGTAGGCCTTTATGCTTTCCAAGAATTCTATATCATTTCCCATCAATAGTATGTCATCCACATACAATATGAGAAATGCTACGGAGCTCCCACTCACTTTCTTGTAAACGCAGGCTTCTCCATAAGTCTACGTAAACCCAAACGCTTTGATCATCTCATCAAAACGAATGTTCCAACTCCGAGATGCTTGCACCAGCCCATAGATTGAGCGTTGGAGCTTGCACACCTTGTCAGCATTCTTAGGATCGACAAAACCTTCTGGCTGCATCATATACAATTCTTCCTTAAGGAAACCATTAAGGAATGCCGTTTTGACGTCCATTTGCGATATCTCATAATCATAGAATGCGGCAATTGCTAACATGATTTGGACGGACTTCAGCTTCGCTACGGGTGAGAAAGTCTCATCGTAGTCAACCCCTTGAAGTTGTCAATAATCATTAGCGACAAGCCGAGCTTTATAGATGGCCACATTACCATCCGCGTCTATCTTCTTCTTAAAGATCCATTTATTTTCTATGGCTCGCCGATCAACGGGCAAGTCAATCAAAGTCCATACTTCGTTTTCATACATGGATCCTATCTCGGATTTCATGGCTTCCAGCCATTTGTCAAAATCTAGGCCCGCCATCGCTTCTTCATAGTTCGAAGGTTCACCATTGTCCAACAACATGATTTCCAGGACAGGGTTGCCGTACCACTCTGGTGAGGAACGCGTCCTTGTGGACCTTCGAAGTTCAGTAGAAACTTGATCTAAAGTTTCATGATCATCATCATTAACTTCCTCCCTAGTCGGTGTAGACACCTCAGGAACAATTTCTTGAGCTGCGTCACTCTCCTATTAGAGAGGCAATACTTCATCAAGTTCTACTTTCCTCCCACTTACTTCTTTCGAGAGAAACTATTTCTCTAGAAAGGATCCATTCTTGGCAACAAATGTCTTGACTTCGGATCTAAGATAGAAGGTATACCCAGTAGTTTCTTTAGGGTATCATATGAAGACGCATTTTTCCGATTTGGGTTCGAGCTTTTCAGGTTGAAGTTTCTTGACATAAGCATCGCATCCCCAAACTTTCAGAAATGACAGCTTATGTTTCTTGCCAAACCAGAATTCATACGGTGTCGTCTCAACGGATTTCGACGGAGCCCTATTTAAAGTGAATGCGGCAGTCTCTATAGCATAACCCCAAAATGATAGTGGTAGATCGGTTAGAGACATCATAGATCGCACCATATCCAATAGGGTGCGATTACGACGTTCGGACACACCATTACGCTGTGGTGTTCCAGGCGGCGTGAGTTGTGAAACTATTCCACATTTCCTTAAGTGTGTGCCAAATTCGTGACTCAAATATTCTCCCCCATGATCTGATCGTAAGAACTTGATTTTCCTGTCACATTGATTCTCAACCTCACTCTGAAATTCCTTGAACTTTTCAAAGGTCTCAGACTTGTGTTTCATTAAGTAGACATACCCATATCTACTTAAGTCATCAGTGAGGGTGAGGACATAACGATAGCCACCGCGAGCCTCAACGCTCATTGGACCGCACACATCAGTATGTATGATTTCCAATAAGTTGGTTGCTCGCTCCATTGTTCCGGAGAACGGAGTCTTGGTCATTTTACCCATGAGGCATGGTTCGCACGTGTCAAATGATTCATAATCAAGAGACTCCAAAAGTCCATCTGCATGGAGTTTCTTCATGCGTTTGACACCAATGTGACCAAGGCGGAAGTGCCACAAGTATGTGGGACTATCATTATCAACCTTACATCTTTTGGCATTCAAACTATGAATGTGTGTAACATCACGTTCGAGATTAAATAAGAATAACCATTGACCAGTGGGGCATGACCATAAAACAAGTCTCCCATATAAATAGAACAACCATTATTCTCACATTCAAATGAGTAGCCATCTCGCATTAAACGAGATCCAGATACAATGTTCATGCTCAAAGCTGGTACTAAATAACAATTATTGAGGTTTAAAACTAATCCCGTAGGTAAATGCAGAGGTAGCGTGCCGACGGCGATCACATCGGCCTTGGAACCATTCCCGACGCGCATTGTCACCTCGTCCTTCGCCAGTCTCCGTTTATTCCGTCGTTCCTGTTTTGAGTTACAAATATGAGCAACTGCACCGGTATCAAATACCCAGGAGCTAGTACGAGTGCTGGTAAGGTACACATCAATAACATGTATATCACATATACCTTTGGTATTGCCGGCCTTCTTTTCCGCTAAGTACTTGGGGCAATTTCGCTTCCAGTGACCGTTTCCCTTGCAATAAAAGCACTCAGTCTCAGGCTTGGGTCCATTCTTTGACTTCTTCCCGGCAGCTTGCTTACCGGGCGTGGCAACTCCCTTGTCGTCCTTCTTTAATTTCTTTTTACCCTTGCCTTTCTTGAACTTAGTGGTTTTATTCACCATCAACACTTGATGTTCCTTTTTGATTTCCACCTTCGCTGATTTCAGCATTGAATATACCTCGGGAATGGTCTTTTCCATCCCCTGCATATTGAAGTTCATCACAAAGCTCTTGTAGCTAGGTGGGAGCGACTGAAGGATTCTGTCAACGACCGCATCATCCGGGAGATTAACTCCTAGCTGAGACAAGCGGTTATGCAGCCCAGACATTTTGAGTATGTGCTCGCTGACAAAACTATTCTCCTCCATCTTACAACTGTAGAACTTGTCAGAGACTTCATATCTCTTGACCCGGGCATGAGCTTGGAAAACCATTTTCAGCTCTTGGAACATCTCATATGCTCCGTATTGCTCAAAACACTTTTGGAACCCCGGTTCTAAGCTGTAAAGCATGCCACACTGAACCAGGGAGTAATCATCACTACGTGTCTGCCAAGCGTTCATAACGTCTTGTTCTGCAGGGAAACAGGTGGTTCACCTAGCGGTGCATCAAGGACATATGCTTTCCTGGCAGCTATGAGGATAATCCTCAGGTTACGGACCCAGTCTGTGTAGTTGCTGCCATCGTCTTTCAGCTTGGTTTTCTGTAGGAACGCATTGAAGTTGAGGGAAACATTAGCGTGGGCCATTTGATCTACAAGACATATTGCAAAGATTTTAGACTAAGTTCATGATAATTAAGTTCATCTAATCAAATTATTTAATGAAGTCCCACTCAGATAGACATCCCTCTAGTCATCTAAGTGATACATGATCCGATTCAACTAGGCCGTGTCCGATCATCACGTGAGACGGACTAGTCATCATCGGTGAACATCTTCATGTTAGTCGTATCTTCTATACGACTCATGTTCGACCTTTCGGTCTTCTGTGTTCCGAGGCCATGTCTGTACATGCTAGGCTCGTCAAGTCAACCTAAGTGTATTGCGTGTGTAAATCTGGCTTACACCCGTTGTATGCGAACGTTAGAGCCTATCACACCCGATCATCACGTGGTGCTTCGGAACAACGGACCTTAGCAACGGTGCACAGTTAGGGGGAACACTTTATTGAAATTATTGTGAGGGATCATCTTATTTACTACCGTCGTTCTAAGCAAATAAGAAGCAAAAAAACATGATAAACATCACATGCAATCAAATAGTGACATGATATGGCCAATATCATTTGCTCCTTTTGATCTCCATCTTCGAGGCGCCATGATCATCATCGTCACCGGCATGACACCATGATCTCCATCATCGTGTCTTCATGAAGTAATCTCGTCATCTATTACTTCTACTACTATGGCTAACGGTTTAGCAATAAAGTAAAGTAATTACATGACGTTTATGTTGACACGCAGGTCATAAATAAATTAAGACAACTCCTATGGCTCCTGTCGGTTGTCATACTCATCGACATGCAAGTCGTGATTCCTATTACAAGAACATGATCAATCTCATACATCACATATATCATTCATCACATCCTTTTGGCCATATCACATCACATGGCACATGCTGCAAAAATAAGTTAGACGTCATCTAATTGTTGTTGCAAGTTTTTACGTGGCTGCTATAGGTTTCTAGCAAGAACGTTTCTTACCTACGCCAAAACCACAACATGATATGCCAATTTCTATTTACCCTTCATAAGGACCCTTTTCATCGAATCCGATCTGACTAAAGTGGGAGAGACAGACACCCGCTAGCCACCTTATGCAACTAGTGCATGTCAGTCGGTGGAACCAGTCTCACGTAAGCGTACGTGTAAGGTCGGTCCGGGCCGCTTCATCCCACGATGCCGCCGAATCAAGATAAGACTAGTAACGAAAGTAAATTGACAAAATCAACGCCCACAACAACTTGTGTTCTACTCGTGCATAGAAACGACGCATAGACCTAGCTCATGATGCCACTATTGGGGAACATAGCAGAATTTTAAAATTTTCTACGCATCACCAAGATCAATCTATGGAGTCATCTAGCAACGAGGGAGAGGGGAGTGCATCTACATACCCTTGTAGATCGCGAGCGGAAGCGTTCAAGAGAACGGGGTTGATGGAGTCGTACTCGTCGTGATCCAAATCACCGATGACCTAGCGCCGTACGGACGGCACCTCCACGTTCAACACACGTACGGTTGGGAAGACGTCTCCTCCTTCTTGATCCAGCAAGGGGAAGGAGAGGTTGATGGAGATCCAGCAGCACGATAGCGTGGTGGTGGAAGCAACGGTGATCTCGGCAGGGCTTCGCCAAGCTCCAACGAGAGAGAGAGAGGTGTTACGTGGGGAGAGGGAGGCGCCAGAGACTTGGTGCGGCTGACCTCCCTCCCCCCCCACTATATATAGGGCCCCTAGGGGGCACCGGCCCTAGGAGATGGGATCTCCAAGGGGGGGCGGCGGCCAAGGGGGGGACCTTGCCCCCCAAGCCAAGTGGGGCGCCCCCACCCCTAGGGTTTCCAACCCTAGGCGCAGGGGGAGGCCCATGGGGGCCGCACCAGCCCACCAGGGCCTGGTTCCCCTCCCACTGCAGCCCATGGGGCCCTCCGGGATAGGTGGCCCCACCCGGTGGACCCCCGGGACTCTTCCGGTGGTCCCGGTACAATACCGATTAACCCCGAAACTTTCCCGATGGCCGAAACTAGACTTCCTATATATAAATCTTCACCTCCGGACCATTCCGGAACTCCTCCTGACATCCGGGATCTCATGCAGGACTCCGAACAACTTTCGGGTTACCGCATACTAATATCTCTACAACACTAGCATCACCGAACCGTAAGTGTGTAGACCCTACGGGTTTGGGAGACACGTGGACATGACCGAGACGACTCTCCGGTCAATAACCAATAGCGGGATATGGATACCCATGTTGGCTCCCACATGTTCCACGATGATCTCATCAGATAAACCACGATGTCGAGGATTCAATCAATCCCGTATACAATTCCCTTTGTCAATCGGTACGTTACTTGCCCGAGATTCGATCGTCGGTATCCCAATACCTCGTTCAATCTCGTTACCGGCAAGTCACTTTACCCATACCGTAATGCATGATCCCGTGACCAAACACTTGGTCACATTGAGTTCATTATGATGATGTATTACCGAGTGGGCCCAGAGATACCTCTCCGTCATACGGAGTGACAAATTCCAGTCTCGATCCGTGTCAACCCAACAGATACTTTCGGGGATACCTGTAGTATACCTTTATAGTCACCCAGTTATGTTGTGACGTTTGGTACACCCAAAGCACTCCTACGGCATCCGGGAGTTACACGATCTCATGGTCTAAGGAAATGATACTTGACACTGGAAAAGCTCTAGCAAACGAACTACACGATCTTGTGCTATGCTTAGGATTGGGTCTTGTCCATCACATCATTCTCCTAATGATGTGATCCCGTTATCAATGACATCCAATGTCCATAGTCAGGAAACCGTGACTATATATTGATCAACGAGCTAGTTAACTAGAGGCTTACTAGGGACATGTTATGGTCTATGTATTCACACATGCATTATGATTTCCGGATAACACAATTATAGCATGAACAATAGACAATTATCATGAACAAGGAAATATAATAATCATCATTTTATTATTGCCTCTAGGGCATATTTCCAACATCCGGAGACCATCGGGGTGACGTCCCAGGATGACTCCTCGGCCGCCGGACATACGGGGGAAAAAGTCCCCACAGGGACTGGTGACAGGGCCCGAGTTCCCTTCGGGCCTCAGCCGGATACCATTCCGGAGATCTACATGGCTCCGGGGTCTAGCGAACGGCATTCCCCCCAAGGAGGGAATGTGCCTATTCCACGGTGACCTCTGTCCAACCAGAGGCACTGGATAATCTGCTGGAGGCGCTATGAGGCGCCTCTATCGTAGATGAGCATCGTGTCCTTATGGACACGGTAATAGAGAAGGTTCAGTTTGTCAAAAGCGGACTGACCGAAGCCTGCACTAGCCTTCTAACGGGCTTTGAGGTAAGTAATGTGATTGTAGGAAAAATATCACCATAGAGATAGTAGCCCCTGATGCTCTGTTTGGTGTTCAGGAGGAAAAGCCAAACAGAGGATCGAGAATAAATATCGCAGGAGTCTAACATGAGTTGTCTATGTGAATAAGTAGGTATCGCTGTAGTCTGCTGCTGCTCATGCTGCGAAAGTTTCCGGACTGAAGCAGAAACTGGAGAGGGCCAAGGAGGAGCTCGGCCTCGTGAAGAAGCAGCTGGAGGATAGCCAAGGTATGCAGGAACCTGTGGGTACATTTCAAAAAAATGAGTAGTCCAACCGAAACTAAGTGTCATAAACTTTATTAGCGGCCACGACCGAGGTGGCGGCCCTTAAGAAGGCACTAGCCGAGGCCGAGGACAAAGCGGCGAAGGAACGCGCCTTGCGCGAGAAGCACAAAGCCCGGGTTGGCGAGGCGCAACAACAGCTCCAGGGCGCGATGGAGAGGTTCGAGTCCTTGGAGCGCGATTGTAAGGTGCAAGAGTCCGAATTGGCGAAGGCCCGCCAGAGCGTGCAGGATGCACGAGCCGAAGCCCAGAGCGCCCTCCAGGAAATTCAGGCGGCCAAGAAGATTACGGCGGGTAAATCTTTCACCATGCATAGCAAGTGTGTAGAAGAAATGTTCCTTGTACTTATCCTGAATTTGGATTTTTCACGGGCATTTACAGATCTGCCGCACAGTGTGTCAAATGCTGTCGAGCATTATGGAGCCGAAGAAGGGATGTCACGGAGAAGCTATCCTGGTCCCAATATCTGGGATCCGAACATCCGGTGCCCTTCAACGACCAGCTAAAGCAGTTGGTCGAGCTGCATAGGTTGGCAGAGCTAGCCATGAAGGACCTGATAGTCCGGCTGTGGCCTACTGATCCTATACCTAGCAGCTACTTCGGGCTTGTGTAGCGGCTTGTGAGTGCATGTCCGCGGCTCAAAGCCGTGAAGCGGCCGGTTTGTATTGAAGGTGCGTGTATGGCCTTTGCCCGCGTCAAGACGCATTGGGAAAAGCTGGATGCCAAGAAGCTGATGACCGAGGGACTGCCGGAGGGCAAGGAGCATCGTCGACCCGAGCATTATTTTGAAGGTGTCCTGGAGGGGTCCCGCCTTGTGGCGGAGCAATGTTTGAAGGATATCATATTCCCATGAGAACATGTGTATTACCTTGCTGTGTAATATGGAACAATGGTGTTTATGTAGTATAATGCTTATGATTTAAATTTACCTCCTGTGCGGCCGTTTATTAACTCTGAGGGTTGACCAGTGCTTCTGCCCCCACGTAGATAGTACGGGGGTGTTCGGGATAAATCTAAACACTCTTTACTCCACATTCTGGTCCTTCAAGGAGGTGTTTAGCGCAACGAACAAGGCAATCAGACTATGCGGCCTTTACCGCCCTCACTTAGCCATAGGAGTTTGACAATTAAGAAAGTTGGCGAAGCCCCTGGTATTTGGAAGACCAAACTGGGGGCGCTATGCACGCCTAATCGGGGGAACCGATTCTTCGCAAGAAGCGGAAAAGAATCTCTAACGATTTGGGACCTCTCGAACAGCTGACCGGCTCTCGCCGCATCATGACAGTCAGTTTTCGGCTTTCTCTACTAAGGTGCTCGTCCGGAAGAACCGGGACACAATTGCAGTAGTTCTCCCTTTACTACCCTAGCCGATATAGCGAAACATAAGGTAGCAAGCACAGGAGCCGGGCAACCCAACTATTGACAAAAGACATGATTCGGAGCCGATGCATATAATGCTATAAGTTCAGGGTGCTGAACTATACTATAAAAGTGTTCGGACTTTTTATTGTCATAGTGTTGGGTGTAATGAAGCCCCTGGCATAGTAATACATACCATGGTGTACGTGTGCAGTGAGTAATTAATACTGAGGTGAGTAAACGGAAAAATGAAATAATAAGCTAACGCTACCGTGTATTCACCATTGTGATGTAACTAGTACGTCAAGGCGTACTTTGTACAAGTAATGCGATAAGCAAGTAGGGCTATTTAACATGCCGCAACCAAGGGCGAGCTACGTGCGGGTATGAAAAGAAAGTATGGCAATCATTTAGTAGAGACCACCTGGGGATTCCCTTGTAAGCCGGAGCTCCTTGCCTCCTTGGTGTGTTCTGCAAGCGGGTTGTCCACATAGGCCTCCAAAAGAGAAAAAACCCGTAAAAAAAAGTAAAAGCGTGCGAATCCCAGGGTCGGTCGAGCCGTAGAGTGGATCGCAAACGAGTTATGCCTCCGTCAATACCCATGGGGTTTTGAGTGTGTGGTTTATGTACGCGCGGTATTAGTGCCATTGCCTCATTGGGGCTGGGACGGAGGTCAAATTGCTAATTCGGCTCTTAACGAGCCTAGCTGTCCTGCTGCAGTGTGGTCCGGACCCTCTTGATGATGTCCAGGGGCTCGGCAACCGGATTATAATGCTGCTTGAGAAGGCCACTCTGTACTTCTGCTGCTAGGGCGGCAGTGTGCTCCTCTCTACGGAGGGAGCGTTCCGTGTTTCCATTTACTATAATGATGCCATGTGGGCTGGGCATCTTGAGCTTGAGATAAGCGTAATGTGGCACCGCATTGAATCTAGCGAATGCGGTTCGTCCGAGCAGGGTGTGATAGCCGCTGCGAAATGGGACGATATCGAAGATTAGTTCTTCGCTTCGGAAGTTATCCGGGGAACCGAATACTACCTCCAGTGTTATTGAGCCCATACAATGAGCCTCTATGCCTGGTATGACTCCTTTAAAGGTAGTCTTCGTGGGCTTGACCCGTGAGGGGTCAACGCTCATTTTAGGTACTGTATCCTGATAGAGCAGGTTGAGGTTGCTACCATCGTCCATTAGGACTCGTGTCAGGTGAAATCCATCGATGATTGGGTCGAGGACCAGTGCGGCTGAACTGCCATGGCGAACGCTGGTTGGATGATCTCGGCGGTCAAAGGTGATCAGAAATGACAACCACGGATTGAATTTCGGGGCGATTGGCTCTAACGCATAGACATCCCTAAGTGTGCGCTCGCGCTCCCTTTTGGGGATGTGTGTAGCGTATATTATGTTCACCATTTTGACTTGAGGGGGGGGATTTCTTTTGCTCCCCAGTGTTCGGCTACCGGGCCTCCTCGTCATCATCCTCGCCCTGTGATTCTCCTTCCTTGTTTCTGCTGTTGACCTTGATTGCTTGTTTAAATACCCGGCAATCTCTATTAGTATGGTTGGCCGGTTTGTCTGGGGTGCCATGTATCTGGCAAGGACGATCAAGTATTCGGTCCAAGCTGGATGGTCCTCCGCTGCTCCTTTTATAGGGCTTCTTTTGCTGGCCGGACTTGGAGCCACTGAATCCGGCGTGAACTATAGTGTCATTGGCGTTATCGCCATTGCTTTGGCGTTTGTGTCTATTGCACTGGAGCTTGCCGGTGCTGTTTTTGGCCTCGGAGGGGCTTATTTCGTTGGCTGTGTTTGTACTGCGAGCCAGCCAACTATCCTCTCCCGCACAAAAGCGGGTCATATGTGTCGTGAGGGCTGCCATGGATCTCGGCTTTTCCTGGCCAAGGTGGCGGGCAAGCCATTCATCCCAGATGCTATGCTTAAAGGCCACTAGGGCTTCACCATCCGGACAATCGACGATCTGGTATTTTTTTGTTAGGAACCTAGTCCAGAATTTTCTGGCTGATTCTCGAGATTGTAGAACTATGTGGCTTAAGTCATCGGCATCAGGTGGCCGGACATATGTACCCTGGAAATTGTCGAGGAAGGCCTCTTCCAAGTCCTCCCAGCTGCCGATGGAGTTCTCAGGAAGACTATTTAGCCAATGTCGAGCTGGTCCTTTGAGCTTTAATGGGAGGTATTTTATGGCATGGAGGTCATCTCCTCGGGCCATGTGTATGTGAAGAATAAAATCTTCGATCCACACTGCGGGGTCGGTTGTTCCGTCGTATAATTCAATATTGACAGGCTTGAACCCCTCGGGGAATTCATGATCCAGCACCTCGTCTGTGAAGCAGAGAGGGTGTGCGGTGAAGGAAATATGCCCTAGAGGCAATAATAATGTTATTATTTTATTTCCTTATATCATGATAAATGTTTACTATTCATGCTAGAATTGTATTATCCGGAAACATAATACTTGTTTGAATACATAGACAAACTAAATGTCACTAGTATGCCTCTACTTGACTAGCTCGTTAATCAAAGATGGTTATGTTTCCTAACCATAGACATGTGTTGTCATTTGATTAACGAGATCACATTATTAGGAGAATGATGTGATTGACATGACCCATTCCATTAGCTTAGCACCCGATCATTTAGTATGTTGCTATTGCTTTCTTCATGGCTTATACATGTTCAAATAACTATGAGATTATGCAACTCC
Source organism: Triticum urartu (assembly GCF_003073215.2). Taxonomy (NCBI): domain Eukaryota; kingdom Viridiplantae; phylum Streptophyta; class Magnoliopsida; order Poales; family Poaceae; genus Triticum; species Triticum urartu. The sequence continues at coordinate 576,887,539 of NC_053024.1, forward strand.
CATTTTCCGGAGGAACACTTTGTGTGCTACCAAACGTCACAACATAACTGGGTGATTATAAAGGAGCTCTACAGGTGTCTCCAAAGGTAAATGTTGGGTTGGCGTATTTCGAGATTAGGATTTGTCACTCCGATTGTCGGAGAGGTATCTCTGGGCCCTCTCGGTAATGCACATCACATAAGCCTTGCAAGCATTGCAACTAATGAGTTAGTTGCGAGATGATGTATTATGAAACGAGTAAAGAGACTTGCCGGTAACGAGATTGAACTAGGTATTGAGATACTGACGATCGAATCTTGGGCAAGTAACATACCGATGACAAAGGGAACAACGTATGTTGTTATGCGGTCTGACCGATAAGATCTTCATAGAATATGTGGGAGCCAATATGAGCATCTAGGTTCCGCTATTGGTTATTGACCGGAGACATGTCTCGGTCATGTCTACATTGTTCTCGAACCCGTAGGGTCCGCAAGCTTAAGGTTTCGATGATAGTTATATTATGAGTTTATGAGTTTTGATGTACCGAAGTTAGTTCGGAGTCCCGGATGTGATCACGGACATGACGAGGAGTCTCGAAATGGTCGAGACATAAAGATTGATATATTGGACGGCTATATTCGGACACCGGAAGTGTTCCAGATGATTTTGGAGAAAACCAGAGTGCCGGAGGGTTACCGGAACCCCCCCGGGAGAAAGTAATGGGCCTTATGGGCCCTAGTGGAGAGAGAGGGGCGGCCAGGGTGGGCCGCGCGCCCCCTCTCCCTCTGGTCCAAATTGGACTAGGAGAGGGGGGCGGCACCCCCCTTTCCTTCTCCCTCTCCCCCTTCCTTTCCCTCTCCTAGTAGGAGTAGGAAAGAGGGGAGTCCTACTCCTACTAGGAGGAGGACTCCTCCTCCTTGGCGCGCCCTAGGGCCGGCCGGCCTCCTCCCCTTGCTCCTTTATATACGGAGGCAAGGGGCACCCCTAGACACACAAGTTGATCCACGTGATCGTTTTCTTAGCCGTGTGCGGTGCCCCCTTCCACCATACTCCTCGATAATATTGTAGCGGTGCTTAGGCGAAGCCTTGCGACGGTAGAACATCAAAATTGTCACCACGCCAACATGCTAACGGAACTCTTCCCCGACACTTTGCTGGATCGGAGTCCGGGGATCGTCATCGAGCTGAACGTGTGCTAAAACTCGGAGGTGCCATAGTTTCGGTGCTTGATCGGTTGGGCCGTGAAGACATACGACTACATCAACCGCGTTGTCATAACGCTTCCGCTGTCGGTCTACGAGGGTATGTAGATCACACTCTCCCCTCTCGTTGCTATGCATCACCATGATCTTTCGTGTGCGTAGGAATTTTTTTGAAATTACTACGTTCCCTAACAGTGGCATCCGAGCCAGGTTTTATGTGTTGATGTTATATGCACGAGTAGAACACAAGTGAGTTGTGGGCGATATAAGTCATACTGCTTACCAGCATGTCATAATTTGGTTCGGCGGTATTGTTGGATGAAGCGGCCCGGACCGACATTACGTGTACGCTTACGCGAGACTGGTTCTACCGACGTGCTTTGCACACAGGTGGCTGGCGGGTGTCAGTTTCTCCAACTTTAGTTGAACCGAGTGTGGCTACGTCCGGTCCTTGCGAAGGTTAAAACATCCGCAACTTGACAAACTATCGTTGTGGTTTTGATGCGTAGGTAAGATTGGTTCTTGCTTAACCCGTAGAAGCCACGTAAAACTTGCAAACAACAAAGTAGAAGACGTCTAACTTGTTTTTGCAGGGCATGTTGTGATGTGATATGGTCAAGACATGATGCTAAATTTTATTGTATGAGATGATCATGTTTTGTAACCGAGTTATCGGCAACTGGCAGGAGCCATATGGTTGTCGCTTTATTGTATGCAATGCAATTGCGCTGTAATGCTTTACTTTATCACTAAGCGGTAGCGATAGTCATGGAAGCATAAGATTGGCAAGACGACAACGATGCTACGATGATGATCAAGGTGTCGCGCCGGTGACAATGGTGATCATGACGGTGCTTCGAAGATGGAGATCACAAGCACAAGATGATGATGGCCATATCATATCACTTATATTGATTGCATGTGATGTTTATCTTTTATGCATCTTATCTTGCTTTGTTTGACGGTAGCATTTTAAGATGATCTCTCACTAATTATCAAGAAGTGTTCTCCCTGAGTATGCACCGTTGCGAAAGTTCTTCGTGCTGAGACACCATGTGATGATCGGGTGTGATAGGCTCTACGTTCAAATACAACGGGTGCAAAACAGTTGCACACGCAGAATACTCAGGTTATACTTGACGAGCCAAGCATATACAGATATGGCCTCGGAACACGGAGACCGAAAGGTCGAGCGCGAATCATATAGTAGATATGATCAACATAGTGATGTTCACCAATGAAACTACTCCATCTCACGTGATGACAGGACATGGTTTAGTTGATTTGGATCACGTAATCACTTAGAGGATTAGAGGGATGTCTATCTAAGTGGGAGTTCTTTAGTAATATGATTAATTGAACTTAAATTTATCATGAACTTAGTACCTGATAGTATCTTGCTTGTTTATGTTTGATTGTAGATAGATGGCCCGTGCTATTGTTCCGTTGAATTTTAATGCGTTGCTTGAGAAAGCAAAGTTGAAAGATGATGGTAGCAATTACACGGACTGGTGTAGGATCTAGAATTAGATGGTCTAGAGGGGGGTGATTAGACACTTAGTGCTAAAGTTGCAATTTTTAAGCCTTTTCGGTTTAAGTGGAGTTTAGGCACAATTTCAACACACACAATACATATCAAGCAAGCATGCAAAGAGTATATGAGCAGCGGAATGTAAAGCATGCAACTTGCAAGAATGTAAAGGGAAGGGTTTGGAGAGATCAAACGCAATTGGAGACACGGATGTTTTTCCCGTGGTTCGGATAGGTGGTGCTATCCTACATCCACGTTGATGGAGACTTCAACCCACGAAGGGTAATGGTTGCGCGAGTCCACACAGGGCTCCACCCAAGGGCAACGGTTGCGCGAGTCCACACAGGGCTCCACCCACGAAGGGTCCACGAAGAAGCAACCACCCACAAAGGGTCCACAAAGAAGCAACCTTGTCTATCCCACCATGGCCATCGCCCACGAAGGACTTGCCTCACTAGTGGTAGATCTTCACGAAGTAGGCGATCTCCTTGCCCTTACAAACTCCTTGGTTCAACTCCACAATCTTGTCGGAGGCTTCCAAGTGACACCTAGCCAATCTAGGAGACACCACTCTCCAAGAAGTAACAAATGGTGTGTAGGTAATGAACTCCTTGCTCGTGTGCTTCAAATGATAGTCTCCCCAACACTCAACTCTCTCTCATAGGATTTGGATTTGGTGGAAAGAAGATTTGAGTGGAAAGCAACTTGGGAAGGCTAGAGATCAAGATTCATATGGTAGGAATGGAATGTCTTGGTCTCAACACATGAGTAGGTGGTTCTCTCTCAGAACATATGAGTTGGAATGGTGTGTGTGTTCTGATGGCTCTCTCACTTAATGAGAAGGAGGTGGAGGGGTATATATAGCCTCCACACAAAATCCAACCGTTACACACAATTTACCAATCTCGGTGGGACCGAATCAGAAAACTCGGTCTGACCGAAATAGTAAACCTAGTGACCGTTAGGAATTTCAGTGGGACTGACATGCAACTCGGTAGGACCGATTCGGTTAGTGTTTGGGCATAACGTAATCTCGGTGAGACCGATTACACAAACTCGGCGAGACCGAATTTGGTAATTAGCTAACCAGAGAGTTGGTCAGGCAAACTCGGTGGGACCGATTTGCTCTTTCGGTGAGACCGAGTGGAACTCGGTGAGACCGAAAAGTTACAAAGGGGAAACACTGAGTTTACATTGCAATCTCGGTGGGACCGATTCGCTCTTTCGGTGAGACCGAAAAGTTACGAAAGGGAAACAGAGAGTCTGCAACCCCATCTCGGTGAGACCGAGATCCTTATCGGTAGAACCGAATTGCTAGGGTTTGGCAGTGGCTAATGACAAGTGAAACTCGGTGGCACCGGATAGGAAGAATCAGTAGGACCGAGTTTGGCTTAGGGTTTAGGTCATATGTGGATATGGGAAAGTAGTTGAGGGTTTTGGAGCATATCATTAAGCACATGAAGCAAGAGGCTCATTAAGCAACACCTCATCCCTCCTTGATAGTATTGGCTTTTCCTATGGACTCAATGTGATCTTGGATCACTAAAATGTAAAATGAAGAGTCTTGAGCTTGAAGCTTTAGCCAATCCTTTGTCCTTAGCATCTTGAAGGAGTTCCCACAACCTTTAGTCCATGCCACTCCATTGTTGAACTTATCTGAAACATGCTAGATAGAAGTGTTAGTCCAACAAGAGATATGTTGTCATCAATTATCAAAACCACCTAGGGAGCACTTGTGCTTTCAACTGGGTCCATAACTTGAGGATTATCCTCATTGCTGCACAGAAGAATTATGTCCTAGAAGCACCGCTGGGTGCCAGGCCTGCTGCTGGAGCAACACCAGATGTTATGAACATCTGGCAGAGCAAAGCTGATGACTACTAGATAGTTCAGTGTGCCATGCTTTACGGCTTAGAATCGGGACTTCAACGACGTTTTGAACGTCATGGAGCATATGAGATGTTCCAGGAGTTGAAGTTAATATTTCAAGAAAATGCCCGGATAGAGAGATATGAAGTCTCCAATAAGTTCTATAGCTGCAAGATGGAGGAGAACAGTTTTGTCAGTGAGCATATACTCAAAATGTCTGGGTATAATAATTACTTGATTCAATTGGGAGTTAATCTTCCAGATGATTGCGTCATTGACAAAATTCTCCAATCACTACCACCTAGCTACAAGAGCTTTGTGATGAACTATAATATGCAAGGGATGAATAAAACTATTCCCAAGCTCTTCGCAATGCTGAAAGCTACGGAGGTAGAAATCAAGAAGGAGCATCAAGTGTTGATGGTCAACAAGACCACTAGTTTCAAGAAAAAGGGCAAAGGGGAGAAGAAGGGGAACTTCAAAAAGAACAGCAAGCAAGTTGCTGCTCAAGAGAAGAAACCCAAATCTGGACCTAAGCCTGAAACTAAGTGCTTCTACTGCAAGCAGACTGGTCACTGGAAGCGGAACTGCCCCAAGTATTTGGCGGATAAGAAGGATGGCAAGGTGAACAAAGGTATATGCAATATACATGTTATTGATGTGTACCTTACTAATGCTCGCAGTAGCACCTGGGTATTTGATACTGGTTCTATTGCTAAAATTTGCAACTAGAAACAAGGACTACGGATTAAGCGAAGATTGGCTAAGGACGAGGTGACGATGCGCGTGGGAAATGGTTCTGTAACATCCCAAATTTTCAATTTGGAATGTTATACATTAGATCATCATGCATATCCTATTTTCTTGCATTTTGGTCGATCCTAGAAATTTCACGCAACTCAAGGACCTTCGGAGAGAGTTGGAGATTTCGTTATTTTCATATTTGAGAGTTTTCTCGAATTTGAAAAGAGGATCATTTGATTTATTTATTTCATCTTCAATAATTTTTCCGTTATCAAAAATATAAGAGAGGGAATAATATGACTTTCCCAAAATATAGGAAAAATGAAGATCTAATAAATAGATCAAATTTCGTTTTCCGGTGTTTGTTTGTTTTCTTTGGATAGGGAAAAATGCGCGTTTTCGAAAATTGCATTTTAGGTCCGGAGAAAAGTTCATTTTGTTCGGCTCATTTTTAGGATTCGGGGAAAATTTACTTTAGAATTTTTGGAGTTCGTTTAGTTTTCTTTTTCTTTGTTTTTCTGCGCGCGGAATTATTTATAAAAAAAAGGAGCCAGGCCAGCCGGGCCAAGACCCAGGCCAGCCGCCGCCCCAGCTCCCTGTGCGCTAGCGCCAGGAGCCTCGCTCGCCGAGTCCCAGCGGGACTCCAGGAGCCGGCCGCCCCTCCCTTGCCCCTTGGCCAAGTCTTTAGCCCGCCCCTCTTTCCTTTGTTCCGTTTTCCTTTTTTTTCTTCTAGGACTCTTTTTCCTACTCTATTTCTTGTCCCCTACCCCAAGTCTCCTCTCCCCTCACCAATATAAATACCCCCACACCCCCCCCCTCTCCTCACACCAAAAACCCAAACCCCCTCTCCTCCCCAAGCCGCGCCCCACCCCGCGCCCCTCACCCGCCGTCGCCGCCCCTATAGCGCCGCCGCCGCCCTAGCACGCCACCGTCGCCACCGTTCGCCCCGCCTCGCCGGAGGTAGCCCCGCGCCTCTCTTTTCTTCCCCGCGGTTCGGTTCTTTTAAAAGAAACTGTTCCGATTTTCTTTTCCAGTTTTTCTCTCCGATTCTTCGTTTCGGTTTCTTTTCCGAAACCCTAGATCGGTTTTCCGTTTTCTTCGTTTTGGTTTCTTTTCCGAAAACCCTAGATCGGTTTTCGTTCTTCTTTCAGACCGTTCGTCTCAACGAACGTGATCACCGATTATTCCTGGTTAACGACGCCCGTTCGTTTAACCGTTCGTCTCTTTCTTTTCGTCGGATTTATTCCGCGATCGCGATCTCAGATCCGATCTTTGTTCTAGGTTATCTTCTCGCTCGTTTTTTGGAATCAGGTGATTCAAGCGCCTGGAGTTTCGTTTCAAAACCGCCGTTCCGTCTAACCAACTTAAACAAGTTTTTGCCCCGGTAAAATTTGACCTAGTTTCAACTTGCTAGAACCGAGTTGTTTTCTTCCGCCGTTTGTTTTCCGTTTCTTTGTTCGGTTCGTTCTTTCTTTGCAACCGGAGTTCTTAAGTTGAACTATCTGGTTTGTTCTCTCGTTCGAGTTTTACTTGTGCATTAGATGAGTACTTATTGTGTGGTTACTATTGTCTGCTTACGATAGATTGACCGGAGTGTGACGAGTAGATCTATCAAGAGTTTTAAGTGCGAATCATCTTCATCAACATTGCAGGCAAGTTCACACTTTGATCATACCTTTTCTACAACCCATGTTTTATTGCATTAGATCAATCCCCTCGCATTGCATGATTAGGATCTAATTAAATTGTGGGATGGGAAGTAGATGAGGTAGTACCTATCACCTGTATTATTATTATGAAACCTTTGGGAGTTACTTCTATGTTTGCTTATTATGCCATGCTATGCTAGTAGACGTGGATTGGGTGAGTGATATTCCATGACAGATGTGAGTTGATAATTTTAATGGTTTATCTAAGGTGGCAACTTAAACACACATCTGGGTGGATTGAGGCACCTGATGTCTATCAGGACTTGCCTATTTTTTTTGGACCGCCACCCAGGCTCAAAGGGATCATAAGATCTTTCATGCTAGAAACTTCCGTGTGCAGCCACAAGCCATTATGGGCTCTGGAATAGTTGACTAAGTTGTGCGAACTCTTACAGTGGTGGACTAGCAGATGTAGGGGATGTAGGTGTACCGGTCTACCCGATCGTAAGGTGCTAGCGCCTCTGAAAGACTGTGTCTCGGTCATCCGTTTCTCAAACACCATGTAGTGCGAGAAATCCAACGGGGGCGATCGAGTCTTGTGGGGAAAAGTGCGCAAACCTCTGCAGAGTGTATAAACTAATCATGATTAGCCGTGTCCCCGGTTATGGACATCTTGAGTATCTAGTTCTTGGATTATCCTGTTGATCTCATCATGTTACTTTAAATGAATATTGTTGTGTTTAATGATGTTACTTAATTGGGATTGAGAATGTTGTCAACCATTCTCAATGTTTCACAACCACCATGATAGTTAATTAAAATGTATTCCTTTGCAGTAGGGAAAAATTGGCTTTACGCAAAAACCTTACAACCATAGAGCTTTTCCACTAGCCATATATGCATATAGTGATAGTCATTGTTCATCATTTTCTCTACGGTATGAATTTGCCAGTACATTCAATGTACTGACCCGTTTCGGGCTGCAACGTCTCATGTTGCAGGTTTCTTACGACGAGTAAGTGATACGTTAGGGTTATGATTTCTACACTCAAGTTTGCCGTTGGTGTTGATGGGAATCCACGACTTTGTTGCTTCCGCTATATGGATTGAGGTAATAGTATTTACGTTACTTTATACATGTGATTTACCTCTGTTATAAATCCTTCGAGTACTGTGTGTGTCAGCATACCGATCCAGGGATGACACGTAAGCACAGAGACTGGATCCATTCGGGTCGGGTCGCTACAAGATGGTATCAGAGCACATGTTGACTGTAGGACGTGACCCTAGAAACTGGCAAGCCCATAGCAAAGATTTTTCTCTACAACTTTCCCTTTCAAAAAGAACTTTTACCTCTCTTATCTTCTGAGCTTATTCAAAAATTCCTTTTAGTGAGACTATACCCCTTTTCCCCTTTTTGACCACTCGAAGATTCCACTGATGAAACCACTCCAAGATGTACAAGATATCGGACAACTAAGACCACTTCGGAATGAAGAGTATTTTTTGTGCATATGAATAATGAAAACTACAATGGTTGAAGACCGAAGACAAGTAGAATTTGAAGGCTCTGAAGAATTCCCAGATTTATATGACCTAGGAAGGCTACCCTTATGGAACTTGGCAGACTATGGAAGTTGTCAATAACCGAGATCAAGGTGTATCGGAGAAAGACTGAAACAAGGAGTATGAGAACTCGAAGTTTTGTCAAAGAAAACCCTAAGTCATAGGATATCAATTATGGAAGATAGCTCATGGGAATGACAAGGGCAGAAACACGGTTATCCGTGATGTCATCGCCGCTGATGCTATTGTCACCGTGCTGAGTTAAGGATGCATTTCATTAGAATGGATTTGATGGAAGAAGGCTGATGGAGCACCTATCATAAGATGAAGTTGTAGACCTAGCCGGTGTATCACCAGGATCCGGAGTAGTACATCAAGAAGTTTAAAATGGAGCTCCAGGGAGTCGTATTAGACAAGGAAGTATTTCATGAGGAACTCAGGATCCTGAAGATGAGAGTAGCCAAGCTGGAGGAGCTACAACCTCGAGATACCGGAGAATTGTCAAGAACTGAAGGACAGTATGACCATGGTTCATGTGAAGGATGTTGAAACCAGAAGTTTGAAATGCAACTCCGGAATATTAAAGGATGTCACGAGAGATTTCATGTCAACAGAGATTGATCTGGCGAAAGAACTTGAGAAAGACAAGCATGATCGGAAGAAGCCATCGGAGACATAAACAAGACTTGAAGAGTTGGCGATTTTGAAGATTTATTGACCCTTAGAATACCAAACCCCTGTTATACACCCACGTTAGATGCGAAGATTGTGAGCTGTCATTTGTTTGATGTTTTTCGACAGCCACAACAAAAATCTATCTTTTCAAAACTTTTGTTTGTATTGTGTGCATTCCTCTCTCTTGATCTCTCTTATCCCACCCCAAACCCATGGACCCAATAGATGATGAATGGAGATAAGCTTGTATTTTCTGGACCAATGAGTCAATTGGAGACAGACCGATGGATTCAGAACATGGAGGATCATATGGAGAACAAGCCTATAGTCGGAAAGGATATGGCCCAGTATGCTCTTCAATGCTTTGAAAGAGGTGCTGCTACTTGGTGGAAGATATACCAAACCATGAATGGATGGCAAAGAGTAACCACTTGGAGAGAATTAAAGTTGACTCTGCAAAGATCTTACCTGGTGTCCCAGAAGTTGAAGTCTTATGGAAAGGATATAAGGAAACCTTGTTCATGCAAGATTTGTGGAGAAATCGGACACACCCATAAAGAACACAAGGATGAATGCCCTAATTGTGAAGGAAGTCACCCAGTTGTAGAATGCCCAACCAGGTAGATCACTTGTTTCTTGTGTGAAGGGACTACCCACTACCCTGCTCAGTGTCACATTCACCCCATGGTACAACGAACCATCCAGCAGAAGAACGAAGTAATGAAAGGAGCCCTCATGGAAATTTTAGAAGAACCCGTGATGAAGGAAGATGTGGAAGACACACCTAAAGAGGACCCGAGTAAACCCTGCACTAAATCTTGCTATTCATGTGGAGAAGAAGGACACATCTCCCAGAATTGTATGAATGGGAATCTAGTAGAATTCCTGGCTGAGGAAGTAGAGTATGACCCACAGGAAATAGAAGCCCTGATTGGAATGGAAAAGTCCAAAAAGAGAAGTAGATTGGATTCCGGGAAGGATCTGAGTCATGTCATCTGTTATGGGTGCAAGGAGTCAGGGCACTACCTCAACAAATGCCCAAAAAGGAAACCTCGATACTTGTCAGAAGTAATATGTTTTAGTTGTAATAAAGCAGGGCACTTTGCCAGAGATTGTCCGAAGGAGAAGGAGACTTGTGATAAGTAGTTGAGTTTGTAACAGAAGAAATATAGTCGTAGTAGTGAGGACATTTTCCTTTATATTGAGGTGTTGAGTTGAGGCATGTAATGGAAAAACAGGAGATTGTAATAATTTGAGAATCAATAAAGTTAGCAGTGTTGGTACTGATTTGGATTTTATGAGTTACTTTATGAGGAAAGATGTTGACCATTTTTGAGGATATGAGAAATATGGTCTATAAAATATTGGAGCATTTTAAGGGTGGTAGTACCCTGTAAGAACCATTGACCCCTGGAAAAGATAAAGCATACTCCACTGAGTGGATTTCGGACAAAATGAATACGAGTTTTGTCTCGATAAGTGTGATACCCCAAGAGTATGTGGGATGAAGTTGGAGACCGTCAGTTGTTTGGATCAAATGTGATCAAGGAGTCAGAAGGGAATGTTCAAGATAGACTGAAGGTAGCTCAGTCCAGGCAGAAGAGTTGTGCAGACTCAAAACTCAAGGCAGTAGCCTATGAAATGGAAGACAGAGCATGTCTTCGCATGTCCCCTATGCAAGGAGTTAAACGGATTGGAGTGAAGGGACAGTTAGCCCCGAGAATTGTAAGACCATACCGAGTTATGGAGCGTATGGGAGAAGTGGCCAACAAGTTGGAGTCATCAGAAGGACTGTTAGGAGTTCATGATGTGTTTCACGCTTCCCAGTTGAAGAAGTGCCATGCAGAGATGGCCAATATTCCCCTGTAAGGACGCTTGACCCTGGAAAGGATAATGATGTTCCACGAAGTGAATTCATTTTACCTCGGTATGTGGGAAATCCCACGAGGATGAAGAGATGAAATACTATTGGATATAAAGGAGGTATGATGTTGGTAATATGGAGAAATGGCAACCCCATGACAAGTCTGAGTACTCCCGTCTTGGTTTGGTGCCAATAGAAGGAAGGAAGACAGTACAATTGGATGGAATTAAGAATACTAGGAAAGCTGGAAGTTGGATGTTGGATTAGAGATCCGCTGCCCCGATGAAGAGTTCAAGGTTTGCAAGTGATGAGATGTGCCATAACCCACAGGCCCCAGGACCTGCCAAAAGCAAACACATTCTTGCTGAAGGAAAAACCCTAGAAGAAGTTATGATTTTATCGATAGACGATCTTATAGGAGTTGCGCAAAACATGAGAGTTGTGAAGGAACGATAGATGGTTGTTTGGCTTGCGGAATCTATGGATTTATCCGAACTTGGTTCGTCGACAAGAGAAATTCTGCAATGCTTGTGAGGATGACCGAGTGTTAGAATGCGAGATTCGCTAAACTGTATACAAGGTAATGATTTGGGTGCGGGATGGATTGATCACCATACCGACTTACTCTTATTATTCGCCTTGCTATATGGAATGGTAAATCTGAGTGACTTACCTATAGTAGAGAGACGACGATATTAAACCTTGTTAAACCTTAGAATGGTATAGGTATTTTTCCCTTGTACACGGCAGCTTTGCCAACCGTAGGTTATACGGTGAGGATCAACCCAGACCCATTTCCTGCAGGAGAAACCATAAATGGTTGACCACCATGAGATATCGATAGTTGTTTAGTAATGGCACCAGACCCATCAGCTAAGAAGACCAAATCTCGGAATAACCTTACCAGGATGAAAGTACAAAAGAATTGAGAAAAAAAGGGTTATGCCGTTACCGGAAGAGCTCAGAGGAGGAATTTTCTCGAGGATCTGAGAAGACCGACACTGTCCAGAATAAGGATGGAGTATATGAGTTTTGATGGAACAGTAACCATGCTTCTAAGGGTGGTAGCACCCCAGACCCCTGTGATGATCGATGGATTTTGAGGAGACCCCAAACCCTAACCTTTTCTTGCTAGCCTCTCCGAATCTCGAGGACGAGATTCCTTTTAAGGGTGGTAGGTTTGTAACATCCCAAATTTTCAATTTGGAATGTTATAAATTAGATCATCATGCATATCCTATTTTCTTGAATTTTGGTCGATCCTAGAAATTTCACGCAACTCAAGGACCTTCGGAGAGAGTTGGAGATTTCGTTATTTTCATATTTGAGAGTTTTCTCGAATTTGAAAAGAGGATCATTTGATTTATTTATTTCATCTTCAATAATTTTTCCGTTATCAAAAATATAAGAGAGGGAATAATATGACTTTCCCAAAATAAAGGAAAAATGAAGATCTAATAAATAGATCAAATTTCGTTTTCCGGTGTTTGTTTGTTTTCTTTGGATAGGGAAAAATGCGCGTTTTCGAAAATTGCATTTTAGGTCCGGAGAAAAGTTCATTTTGTTCGGCTCATTTTTAGGAGTCGGGGAAAATTTACTTTAGAATTTTTGGAGTTCGTTTAGTTTTCTTTTTCTTTGTTTTTCTGCGCGCAGAATTATTTATAAAAAAAAGGAGCCAGGCCAGCCGCCGCCCCAGCTCCCTGTGCGCTAGCACCAGGAGCCTCGCTCGCCGAGTCCCAGCGGGACTCCAGGAGCCGTCCGCCCCTCCCTTGCCCCTTGGCCAAGTCTTTAGCCCCCCCCCCCTCTTTCCTTTGTTCCGTTTTCCTTTTTTTCTTCTAGGACTCTTTTTCCTACTCTATTTCTTGTCCCCTACCCCAAGTCTCCTCTCCCCTCACCAATATAAATACCCCCACACCCCCCCCCTCTCCTCACACCAAAAACCCAAACCCCCTCTCCTCCCCAAGCCGCGCCCCACCCCGCGCCCCTCACCCGCCGCCGCCGCCCCTATAGCGCCGCCGCCGCCGCCCTAGCACGCCGCCGTCGCCACCGTTCGCCCCGCCTCGCCGGAGGTAGCCCCGCGCCTCTCTTTTCTTCCCCGCGGTTCAGTTCTTTCAAAAGAAACCGTTCCGGTTTTCTTTTTCGGTTTTTCTCTCCGATTCTTCGTTTCCGAAACCCTAGATCGGTTTTCCGTTTTCTTCGTTTTGGTTTCTTTTCCGAAAACCCTAGATCGGTTTTCGTTCTTCTTTCGGACCGTTCGTCTCAACGAACGTGATCACCGATTATTCCCGGTTAACGACGCCCGTTCGTTTAACCGTTCGTCTCTTTCTTTTTGTCGGATTTATTCCGCGATCGCGATCTCAGATCCGATCTTCGTTCTAGGTTATCTTCTCGCTCGTTTTTCGGAATCAGGTGATTCAAGCGCCTGGAGTTTCGTTTCGAAACCGCCGTTCCGTCTAACCAACTTAAACAAGTTTTTGCCCCGGTAAAATTTGACCTAGTTTCAACTTGCTAGAACCGAGTTGTTTTCTTCAGCCGTTTGTTTTCCGTTTCTTTGTTCGGTTCGTTCTTTCTTTGCAACCGGAGTTCTTAAGTTGAACTATCTGGTTCGTTCTCTCGTTCGAGTTTTACTTGTGCATTAGATGAGTACTTATTGTGTGGTTACTATTGTCTGCTTACGATAGATTGACCAGAGTGTGACGAGTAGATCTATCAAGAGTTTTAAGTGCGAATCATCTTCATCAACATTGCAGGCAAGTTCACACTTTGATCATACCTTTTCTACAACCCATGTTTTATTGCATTAGATCAATCCCCTCACATTGCATGATTAGGATCTAATTAAATTGTGGGATGGGAAGTAGATGAGGTAGTACCTATCACCTGTATTATTATTATGAAACCTTTGGGAGTTACTTCTACGTTTGCTTATTATGCCATGCTATGCTAGTAGACGTGGATTGGGTGAGTGATATTCCATGACAGATGTGAGTTGATAATTCTAATGGTTTATCTAAGGTGGCAACTTAAACACACATCTGGGTGGATTGAGGCACCTGATGTCTATCAGGACTTGCCTGTTTTTTTGGACCGCCACCCAGGCTCAAAGGGATCATAAGATCTTTCATGCTAGAAACTTCCGTGTGCAGCCACAAGACATTATGGGCTCTGGCATAGTTGACTAAGTTGTGCGAACTCTTACAGTGGTGGACTAGCAGATGTAGGGGATGTAGGTGTACCGGTCTGCCCGATCGTAAGGTGCTAGCGCCTCTGAAAGACTGTGTCTCGGTCATACGTTTCTCAAACACCATGTAGTGCGAGAAATCCAACGGAGGCGATCGAGTCCTGTGGGGAAAAGTGCGCAAACCTCTGCAGAGTGTATAAACTAATCATGATTAGCCGTGTCCCCGGTTATGGACATCTTGAGTATCTAGTTCTTGGATTATCCTATTGATCTCATCACGTTACTTTAAATGAATATTGTTGGGTTTAATGATGTTACTTAATTGGGATTGAGAATGCTGTCAACCATTCTCAATGTTTCACAACCACCATGATAGTTAATTAAAATGTATTCCTTTGCAGTAGGGAAAAATTGGCTTTACGCAAAAACCTTATAACCATAGAGCTTTTCCACCAGCCATATATGCATATAGTGATAGTCATTGTTCATCATTTTCTCTACGGTGTGAATTTGACAGTACATTCAATGTACTGACCCGTTTCGGGCTGCAACGTCTCATGTTGCAGGTTTCTTACGACGAGTAAGTGATATGTTAGGGTTACGATTTCTACACTCAACTTTGCCGTTGGTGTTGATGGGAATCCACAACTTTGTTGCTTCCGCTATATGGATTGAGGTAATAGTATTTATGTTACTTTATACATGTGATTTACCTCTGTTATAAATCCTTCAAGTACTGTGTGTGTCAGCATACCGATCCAGGGATGACACGTAAGCACAGAGACTTGATCCATTCGGGTCGGGTCGCTACAGGTTCCAAAGTCGATGTGATCGCGGTCGGCACGCTACCTCTACATCTACCTTCGGGATTAGTATTAGACCTAAATAATTGTTATTTGGTGCCAGTGTTGAGCATGAACATTATATCTGGATCTTGTTTGATGCGAGACGGTTATTCATTTAAATCAGAGAATAATTTTTGTTATATTTATATGAGTAAAAATTTTATGGTCATGCACCCATAAAGAATGGTCTATTCTTATTAAATCTCGATAGTAGTGACACACATATTAATAATGTTGAAGCCAAAAGATGCAGAGTTGATAATGATAGTGCAACTTATTTGTGGCACTGCCGTTTAGGTCATATCGGTATAAAGTGTATGAAGAAACTCCATACTGATGGACTTTTGGAACCACTTGATTATGAATCACTTGGTACTTGCGAACCGTGCCTTATGGATAAGATGACAAAAACACCGTTCTCCGATACTATGGAGAGAGCAACAAATTTGTTGGAAATCATACATACAGATGTATGTGGTCCGATGAATGTTGAGGCTCGTGGCGGATATCGTTATTTTCTCACTTTCACAGATGACTTAAGCAGATATGGGTATATCTACTTAATGAAACATAAATCTGAAACATTTAAAAAGTTCAAAGAATTTCAGAGTGAAGTTGAAAATCATCGTAACAAGAAAATAAATTCCTACGATCTGATCGTGGAGAAGAATATTTGAGTTACAAGTTTGGTGTACATTTGAAACAATGCGGAATAGTTTCCCAACTCACGCCACCCGGAACACCACAGCGTAATGGTGTGTCCAAACGTCGTAATCGTACTTTACTTGATATGGTGCGATCTATGATGTCTCTTACTGATTTACCGCTATCGTTTTGGGGTTATGCTCTAGAGACAGCCGCATTCACGTTAAATAGGGCACCATCAAAATCCATTGAGACGACGCCTTATGAACTGTGGTTTGGCAAGAAACCAGAGTTGTCGTTTCCAAAAGTTTGGGGCTGCGATGCTTATGTGAAAAAGCTTCAACCTGATAAGCTCGAACCCAAATTGGAGAAATGTGTCTTCATAGGATATCCAAAGGAAACTATTGGATACACCTTATATCACAGATCCGAAGGCAAGACTTTTGTTGCTAAATTCAGAAACTTTCTAGAGATGGAGTTTCTCTCGAAAGAAGTGAGTGGGAGGAAAGTAGAACTTGATGAGGTAACTGTACCTGCTCCCTTATTGGAAAGTAGTACATCACAGAAACCAGTTTCTGTGACACCTACACCAATTAGTGAGGAAGCTAATGATGATGATCATGAAACTTCAGAACAAGATACTACTGAACCTCGTAGATCAACTAGAGTAAGATCCGCACCAGAGTGGTACGGTAATCCTGTTCTGGAAGTCATGCTACTAGATCATGATGAACCTACGAACTATGGAGAAGCGATGGTGAGCCCAGATTCCGCAAAATGGCTTGAAGCCATGAAATCTGAGATGGGATCCATGTATGAGAACAAAGTGTGGACTTTGGTTGGCTTGCCCAAAGATCGGCAAGCAATTGAGAATAAATGGATCTTCAAGAAGAAGACTGACGCTGACGGTAATGTTACTGTCTACAAAGCTCGACTTGTCGCAAAAGGTTTTCGACAAGTTCAAGGGATTGACTACGATGAGACCTTCTCACCCGTAGCGATGCTTAAGTCTGTCCGAATCATGTTAGCAATTGTCGCATTTTATGAATATGAAATATGGCAGATGGATGTCAAAACTGCATTCTTGAATGGATTTCTGGAAGAAGAGTTGTATATGATGCAGCCGGAAGGTTTTGTCGATCCAAAGGGAGCTAACAAAGTGTGCAAGCTCCAGCGATCCATTTATGGACTAGTGCAAGCCTCTCGGAGTTGGAATAAACGCTTTGACAGTGTGATCAAAGCATTTGGTTTTGTATAGACTTTTGGAGAAGCCTGTATTTACAAGAAAGTGAGTGGGAGCTCTGTAGCATTTCTGATATTATATGTAGATGACATATTACTAATCAGAAATGATATAGAATTTCTGGATAGCATAAAGGGATACTTGAATAAGAGTTTTTCAATGAAAGACCTCGGTGAAGTTGCTTACATATTGGGCATTAAGATCTATAGAGATAGATCAAGACGCTTAATTGGAATTTCACAAAGCACATACCTTGACAAAATTTTGAAGAAGTTCAAAATGGATCAAGCAAAAAAAGGATTCTTGCCTGTGTTACAAGGTGTGAAATTGAGTAAGACTCAATGCCCGACCAATGCAGAAGATAGAGAGAAAATGAAAGATGTTCCCTATGCTTCAGCCATAGGCTCTATCATGTATGCAATGTTGTGTACCAGACCTGATGTGTGTCTTGCTATAAGTCTAGCAGGGAGGTACCAAAGTAATCCAGGAGTGGATCACTGGACAGCGGTCAAGAACATCCTGAAATACCTGAAAAGGACTAAGGATATGTTTCTCATATATGGAGGTGACAAAGAGCTCATCGTAAATGGTTACGTTGATGCAAGCTTTGACACTGATTCGGACGATTCTAAATCGCAAACCGGATACGTGTTTACATTAAAGGGATACTTGAATAAGAGTTTTTCAATGAAAGACCTCGGTGAAGTTGCTTACATATTGGGCATTAAGATCTATAGAGATAGATCAAGACGCTTAATTGGAATTTCACAAAGCACATACCTTGACAAAATTTTGAAGAAGTTCAAAATGGATCAAGCAAAAAAAGGATTCTTGCCTGTGTTACAAGGTGCGAAATTGAGTAAGACTCAATGCCTGACCAATGCAGAAGATAGAGAGAAAATGAAAGATGTTCCCTATGCTTCAGCCATAGGCTCTATCATGTATGCAATGTTGTGTACCAGACCTGATGTGTGTCTTGCTATAAGTCTAGCAGGGAGGTACCAAAGTAATCCAGGAGTGGATCACTGGACAGCGGTCAAGAACATCCTGAAATACCTGAAAAGGACTAAGGATATGTTTCTCATATATGGAGGTGACAAAGAGCTCATCGTAAATGGTTACGTTGATGCAAGCTTTGACACTGATTCGGACGATTCTAAATCGCAAACCGGATACGTGTTTACATTAAACGGTGGAGCTGTCAGTTGGTGCAGTTCTAAACAAAGCATTGTGGCGGGATCTACATGTGAAGCAGAGTACATAGCTGCTTCGGAAGCAGCAAATGAAGGAGTCTGGATGAAGGAGTTCATATCTGATCTAGGTGTCATACCTAGTGCATCAGGTCCAATGAAAATCTTTTGTGACAATACTGGTGCAATTGCCTTGGCAAAGGAATCCAGATTTCACAAGAGAACCAAGCACATCAAGCGACGCTTCAATTCCATCCGGGATCTAGTCCAGGTGGGAGACATAGAGATTTGCAAGATACATACGGATCTGAATGTTACAGACCCGTTGACTAAGCCTCTTCCACGAGCAAAACATGATCAGCACCAAAGCTCCATGGGTGTTAGAATCATTACTGTGTAATCTAGATTATTGACTCTAGTGCAAGTGGGAGACTGAAGGAAATATGCCCTAGAGGCAATAATAATGTTATTATTTTATTTCCTTATATCATGATAAATATTTATTATTCATGCTAGAATTGTATTATCCGGAAACATAATACTTGTGTGAATACATAGACAAACTAAACGTCACTAGTGTGCCTCTACTTGACTAGCTCGTTAATCAAAGATGGTTATGTTTCCTAACCATAGACATGTGTTGTCATTTGATTAACGAGATCACATTATTAGGAGAATGATGTGATTGACATGACCCATTCCATTAGCTTAGCACCCGATCGTTTAGTATGTTGCTATTGCTTTCTTCATGACTTATACATGTTCCTATAACTATGAGATTATGCAACTCCCGTTTACCGGAGGAACACTTTGGGTACTACCAAACGTCACAACGTAACTGGGTGATTATAAAGGAGTACTACAGGTGTCTCCAAAGGTACATGTTGGGTTGGCGTATTTTCGAGATTAGGATTTGTCACTCCGATTGTCGGAGAGGTATCTCTGGGCCCTCTCGGTAATGCACATCACATAAGCCTTGCAAGCATTGCAACTAATGAGTTAGTTGCGAGATGATGTATTACAAAACGAGTAAAGAGACTTGCCGGTAACGAGATTGAACTAGGTATTGAGATACCGACGATCGAATCTCGGGCAAGTAACATACCGATGACAAAGGGAACAACGTATGTTGTTATGCGGTCTGACCGATAAAGATCTTCGTAGAATATGTGGGAGCCAATATGAGCATCCAGGTTCCGCTATTGGTTATTGACCGGAGCATGTCTCGGTCATGTCTACATTGTTCTCGAACCCGTAGGGTCCGCATGCTTAAGGTTTCGATGACAGTTATATTATGAGTTTTGATGTACCGAAGTTAGTTCGGAGTCCCGGATGTGATCACGGACATGACGAGGAGTCTCGAAATGGTCAAGACATAAAGATTGATATATTGGATGGCTATATTCGGACACCGAAAGTGTTCCGCATGATTTCGGAGAAAACCGGAGTGCCGAAGGGTTACCGGAACCCCCCCCCCCCCCGGGAGATAGTAATGGGCCTTATGGGCCCTAGTGGAGAGAGAGAGAGGGGCGGTCAGGGTGGGCCACGCACCCCCTCCCCCTCTGGTCCGAATTGGACTAGGAGAGGGGGGGCGGCGCCTCCCTTTCCTTCTCCCTCTCCCCCTTCCTTTCCCCCTCCTAGTAGGAGTAGGAAAGAGGGGAGTCCTACTCCTACTAGGAGGAGGACTCCTCCTCCTTGGCGCGCCCTAGGGCCGGCCGGCCTCCTCCCCTTGCTCCTTTATATACGGAGGCAGGGGGCACCCCTAGACACACAAGTTGATCCACGTGATCGTTTTCTTAGCCGTGTGCGGTTCCCCCTTCCACCATACTCCTCGATAATATTGTAGCGGTGCTTAGGCGAAGCCCTGCGACGGTAGAACATCAAAATCGTCACCACGCGTCGTGCTGACGGAACTCTTCCCCGACACTTTGCTAGATCGGAGTCCGGGGATCGTCATCAAGCTGAACGTGTGCTAAAACTCGGAGGTGCCGTAGTTTCGGTGCTTAATCGGTTGGGCCGTGAAGACGTATGACTACATTAACCGCGTTGTCATAACGCTTCCGCTGTCGGTCTACGAGGGTACGTAGATCACACTCTCCCCTCTCGTTGCTATGCATCACCATGATCTTGCGTGTGCGTAGGAATTTTTTTGAAATTACTATGTTCCCCAACATGCGGCGCCTCTATAGCGGGCCATGTCACGACGTATCTCCGACGACGTCCGTCTGTGGTTATCGGCCCGGGTGTGATTAAGTTTGTCACGTCCAAATAGGTAGATGTTGTCTCGAGTATGGAAACGTCCTCGTGATCCGTATATAGATCTGGTATGTCCTGCTCTATTGTCCAATTCCTGCCGAAGATCGTATGTATGGTCCCGAGCTGGTCTATCCCTGTTTTTGTGAGGTGGTGGGGCGGGCTGCTGTTTGGTCTGAGTTGTCGTTTTATCCCGACCGCGGGGTGGTCGGTCCGCATTGTGCGAGGGAGGTATGGGATCTGTTGCTTCCTCATCGAACTGAGGTAGCAGTCTGCATTTTGGATACCTCTTGGCTGGGCGCTTGAGGCCGTATTCCTCAGCTGTCAGGACATTAGTCCATCTGTCGACGAGCAGGTCTTGTTCAGCTTGAAGTTGCTGTTGTTTCTTTTTCAGGCTTCTTGCGGTGGCTATGAGCTGAAGCTTAAAGCCCTCCTGCTCGAGAGGATCCTCAGACACGATGAAGACTTCGTTGCCAAGGCTTGTCTCGTCCTCGGAGGGTGGATGGTAACTATCATCCTCCGAGTCATCTTCTATGGCCTGTTCATTAGGGTTGTTTTGCCTACTATCGTGTTCCTGTTCGGATGTAGCCCCGACAGGGTCTTCATTGTTTTCGGCGTCGCCCGGAGTACTATCTTCTCTGGTGCCAGTGTTGCTGTCCTTTGAGCGGCAGGGCTTGGGGCGGCGCTTGGGCCGCCGGCGCTTGGACTGTGTCTCGAAGGTTTTATTCGCATCTAGCTTTTCTTTATCATCGCCAGATCCTTTAGGTGTATCAACCATGTACACGTCGTACGAAGAGGTATCCGTCCAATGTCCAGTGAATGGCGGGTCTTGGCCTTGCTCCTTGTTGGCATCGTCGTCCATACCGTCGATGTCTTCGGAGCCATAGTCCAGCACGTCGGTTAAGTCATCGACGGTGGCTATGAAGTGGGTGGCGGGTGGGAAGAAAGATTCCTCATCATCCGTCTCTAGCTCGAACCGGACATAGTTCGGCTGTGAGTCCTTCTCCAAGGAAAAATTCTTTAAAGATTTTAGCATGTCACCCAAAGGCGAGTGCTGGAAAATGTCAGCGGCGCTGAACTCGAAGATCGATAACCGATCTAGCTCGGTGTCCGCGGGCATACACAATCTGGAACTTATAGCCGGAGACGAGTCCGAAGTTCCGTTAAAGCAAATATTGCAGGGCATCGAGTCCATGTGCGGATCCAACGCCGTGGACTCTGCGGCCTCGGATGGCTCAATCTGCCTTGGCTCTAAGGTCGTTGCAGCCGCAGGGACCATCTCCTGGGTGTGATTCGATGACAGATTTAAGTCACGTTCATCGGGATGAGGGGGAGCGATCGCCGCGGGTTCAAATCCCTTGAAGATCAAGTCTTTATGGATATCCACGATGTAGTTCAAGCTTCTGAATCTGACCTGATGGTCAGGGGCATAGCTGTCGATCTGCTCCAGATGGCCAAGCGAGTTGGCCCGCAGTACGAAACCACCGAATACAAAGATCTGTCCGAGGAGGAAGGTTCCTCTTTGTACAACGTCATTATTGATGATTGAAGGGGCCATCAAACCTTTTGTCGACGGCACAGCAGAACTCTCAATGAAAGCACCAATGTCGGTGTCAAAACCGGCGGATCTTGGGTAGGGGGTCCCGAACTGTGCGTCTAGGATCGATGGTAACAGGAGACGAGAGACACGATGTTTACCCAGGTTCGGGCCCTCTCTATGGAGGTAATACCCTACTTCCTGCTTGATTGATCTTGATGAATATGAGTATTACAAGAGTTGATCTACCATGAGATCGTAATGGCTAAACCCTAGAAGTCTAGCCTATATGGGTATGGTAATGAGTATATGTCGTGTCCTTTCCGGACTATCCCCTTCGGTTTATATAGACACCGAGGGGATCTAGGGTTTACATGGAGTCGGTTACATAAGAAGGAATCTTCGGTCGCCAAGCTTTCCTTCCACGCCAATTAGAGTCCAATCCGGACACGGTGCAGTCTTCGGCCTTCATGTCTTCACAGCCCATCAGTCCGGCCCATGGATAACAGGCCGGATGCCCGAGGACCCCTTAGTCCTAGACTCCCTCACACGGCACCTCCGCGATCTGCACACGTTCAGCTCGGTGACGTCCCTCGTACTCTTGATCCAGTTGAGGCCGAGGGAGAGTTTCGTCAGCACAACGGTGTGTTGACGGTGATGATGAAGTTACCGACGCAGGGCTTCGCCTAAGCACTACGACGATATGACCGAGGTGTGTATCTATGGAGGGGGCACCGCACATGGCTAAAACAATTGTCAACTTGTGTGTCTATGGGGTGCCCCCTCCCCCGTATATAAAGGAGGGGAGGAGGGGGACGGCCGGCCTCATGGTGCGCCCCCAAGGGGGATTCCTACTCCTACTAGGAGTAGGTTTCCCCCCTTTCCTAGTCCTAATAGAAGGGGGAATGAAGGGGAAGAGGAGAAGAAGGAAAGGGGGGCCGCCCCCCCTCCCAATTCGGATTGGGCTTGGGAGGCGCACCCCCACCTCTTGGCTGCCTCCTCTCTCTTCCACTAAAGACCATGTAGACCCATTAAGCCCCCGAGGGGTTCCGGTAACCCCCCCCCCCCCGGTACTCTGGTATATGCCCGAACTCATCCGAAACCATTCCGGTGTCCAAACGTAACCTTCCAATATATCAATCTTCATGTCTCGACTATTTCGAGACTCCTCGTCATGTCCGTGATCACATCCTGGACTCCGAACTACCTTCGGTACATCCAAACACATAAACTCATAATATCGATCGTCATCGAACGTTAAGCGTGCGGACCCTACAGGTTCGAGAACTATGTAGACACGACCGAGACTCATCTCCGGTCAATAACCAATAGCGGAACCTGGATGCTCATATTGTTTCCTAAATATTATATGAAGATATTTATCAGTCAAACCGCATAACAACATATGTTGTTCCCTTTGTCACTGGTGTGTTACTTGCCCGGGATTTGATAGTCGGTATCATCATACCTAGTTCAATCTCATTACCGACAATTCTATTTACTCGTTCCATAATGCAGCATCCCGTAACTAACTCATTAGTCACATTGCTTGCAAGGCTTATAGTGATGTGCATTACCGAGAGGGCCCAGAGATACATGTTTGACAATCAGAGAGACAAATCCTAATCTCGATCTATGCCAACTCAACAAACACCATCGGAGACACCTGTAGAGCATCTTTATAATCACCCAATTACGTTGTGATGTTTGATAGCACACTAAGTGTTCCTCCGGTATTTGGGAGTTGCATAATCTCATAGTCATAGGAACATGTATAAGTTATGGAGAAAGCAATAGCAATAAACTAAACGATCATAATGCTAAGCTAACGGATGAGTCAAGTCAATCACATCATTCTCTAATGATGTGATTTCGTTCATCAAATGACAACTCATGTCTATGGTTAGGAAACTTAACCATCTTTGATTAACGAGCTAGTCAAGTAGAGGCATACTAGTGACACTCTGTTTGTCTATGTATTCACACATGCACTAAGTTTCCGGTTAATACAATTCTAGCATGAACAATAAACATTTATCATGATATAAGTAAATATAAATAACAACTTTATTATTGCCTCTAGGGCATATTTCCTTCAGTCTCCCACTTGCACTAGAGTCAATAATCTAGTTTACATTGTAATGATTCTAACACCCATGGAGTCTTGGTGCTGATCATGTTTTGCTCATGAGAGAGGCTTAGTCAACGGGTCTGCAACATTCAGATCCGTATGTATCTTGCAAATCTCTATGTCTCCCTTCTTGATTTGATCGCGGATGGAATTGAAGCGTCTCTTGATGTGCTTGGTTCTCTTGTGAAATCTGGATTCCTTTGCCAAGGCAATTGCACCAGTATTGTCACAAAAGATTTTCATTGGACCCGATGCACTAGGTATGACACCTAGATCGGATATGAAATCCTTCATCCAGACTCCTTCATTTGCTGCTTCCGAAGCAGCTATGTATTCCACTTCACATGTATATCCCGCCATGACACTTTGCTTAGAACTGCACCAACTGATAGTTCCACCATTCAATAAAAATACATACCTGGTTTGTGACTTAGATTCATCCGGATCAGTGTCAAAGCTTGCATCGACGTAACCGTTTACGACGAGCTCTTTGTCACCTCCATACACAAGAAACATATTCTTAGTCCTTTTCAGGTATTTCAGGATATTCTTGACTGCTGTCCAGTGATCCAATCCTGGATTACTTTGGTACCTCCCTGCTAAACCAATAGCAAGGCACACATCAGGTCTGGTCACAACATTGCATACATGATAGAACCTATGGCTAAAGCATAGGGAATGACTTTCATTTTCTCTCTATCTTCTGCAGTGGTCGGGCATTGAGTCTGACTCAACTTCACACCTTGTAACACATGCAAGACCCCTTTCTTTGCTTGATCCATTTTGAAATTCTTCAAAACATTATCAAGGTATGTGCTTTGTGAAAGTCCAATTAAGTGTCTTGATCTATCTATATAGATCTGCCCAATATATAAGCAGCTTCACCGAGGTCTTTCATTGAAAAATTCTTATTCAAGTATCCTTTTATGCTATTCAGAAATTCAGTATCATTTCTGATCAACAATATGTCGTCCACATATAACATCAGAAATGCTACAGAGCTCCCACTCACTTTCTTGTAAATACATGCTTCTCCAAATGTCTGTATAAAACCATATGCTTTGGTCACACTATCAAAGCGTATATTCCAACTCCGAGAGGCTTGCACTAGTCCATAAATGGATCGCTGGAGCTTGCACACTTTGTTAGCACCTTTTGGATCGACAAAACCTTCTGGTTGCATCATATACAACTCTTCTTTAAGATATCCATCGAGGAATGCAGTTTTGACATCCATTTGCCAAATTTCATAATCATAAAATGCGACAATTGCTAACATGATTTGGACGGACTTAAGCATCGCTACGGGTGAGAAGGTCTCATCATAGTCAACTCCTTGAACTTGTCAAAAACCTTCCGCAACAAGTCCTTTATAGACAGTAATATTACCATCAGCTTTATCAAATTCAGTATAAACAAGGTACAGAAAGCAGTGCGGTCGATGCTTTGTCTAGAAGACCTCCTGATGACTCTCAATTGTTCTCTATTTCTAGTAACCAACCTACATGGTTAGCTGAGATTGTTGAGAGTTATCAACATGTGAGAAAGCTCTGGCAATTATGCAGCAGCTGGCTGTGCAACCAGCTTCTAAACCAGCTTATAGCCTGTTTAATGGTCTGCTGAGGTACAAGCAAAGTATTTGGGTTGGGCCTGTTCCTGAATTACATCATAAGATTTTCTCTGCTATTCATGATAGTCCTTTGGGAGGTCATTCAGGTTTTCTAGTTACATACAAAATGATTCATGCTCTGTTCACTTCGTATGGGATGAAGAAATTCATATTGACACAGGTCCAGTCTTGTTTGATCTGCTAGAGAGCTAAACCTGAAAGAGTTCCTTATCTTGGACTGTTATCTCCCTTGCCAGTACCACACAAGGCCTGGGACACTGTTTCTATGGATTTTATTAATGGCCTTCCTCAGTCATCTCAGTATAACTGCATCTTAGTGATGATTGACAAGTTTTCAAAATATGGTTATTTTATTCCACTTAAACATCCTTTCAATGCCCATAAGGTGGCTGAGGTGTTCCTGGATAATGTTTACAAGTTGCATGGCATGCCTAGTGTGATCATATCTGATATAGATCCACTTTTCACTAGTAATTTCTGGAAACTGTTGATTGCAAAAACAGGAACGCAACTGAATATGAGCACATCTAATCATCCTGAAACAGATGGGCAGACTGAAAGATTAAATCAGCAAGTGAAATGCTATTTGAGATGTTTCATCAGTGCTCAAGCCCACAAATGGAGCAAATAGTTGTCTTTATGTGAATTCTGGTACAATTCCAACTGGCACTCTGCTTTGGGGAAATCTCCTTTTGAAGTATTGTATGGATATACTCCCAGGTACTTTGGCATCTCTGAAACTGATACAATTGCTCCCTTGGAATTGCAAGACTGGTTAAAATCTTGCTAAGCAGTCATAGAAATAGTTTGACAACATTTGTTAAGGGCACAACGGTGCATGAAAAGTTAGGCTGACAAACACAGGACTGAAAGGGCTTTTGCAGTAGGAGATCAGGTATTTTTTTAAGCTGCAACCATATGCTCAGCTTGAAGGAAATATGCCCTAGAGGCAATAATAAAGTTATTATTTATTTCCTTATATCATGATAAATGTTTTTTATTCGTGCTAGAATTGTATTAACCGGAAACTTAGTACATGTGTGAATACATAAACAAACAGAGTGTCACTAGTATGCCTCTACTTGACTAGCTCATTAATCAAAGATGGTTAAGTTTCCTAACCATAGACATGAGTTGTCATTTTATTAACAGGATCACATCATTAGGAGAATGGCGTGATTGACTTAACCCATTCCGTTAGCTTAGCACTTGATCGTTTAGTTTACTGTTATTGCTTTCTTCATGACTCATACATGTTCCTATGACTATGAGGTTATGCAACTCCCGATTACGAGAGGAACACTTTGTGTGCTACCAAACATCACAACGTAACTGGGTGATCATAAAGGTGCTCTATAGGTGTCTCCGATGGTACTTGTTGAGTTGGCATAGATCAAGATTAGGATTTCTCACTCCGATTGTCGGAGAGGTATCTCTGGGCCCACTCGGTAATGCACATCACTACAAGCCTTGCAAGCATTGTAACTAATGAGTTAGTTGCGAGATGACGTATTACGGAATGTGTAAAGAGACTTGCCGGTAACGAGATTGAACTAGGTATTGAGATACCGATGATCGAATCTCGGGCAAGTAACATACCGATGACAAAGGGAACAACGTATGTTGTTATGCGGTTTGACCGATAAAGATCTTCGTAGAATATGTAGGATCCAATATGAGCATCTAGGTTCCACTATTGGTTATTAATCGGAGACGTGTCTCAGTCATGTCTACATAGTTCTCGGACCCGTAGGGTCCGCACGCTTAAAGTTCGGTAACGATCGGTATTATGAGTTTTTGTATTTTGATGTAATGAAGGTAGTTCGGAGTCCCGGATATAATCATGGACATGACGAGGAGTCTCGAAATGGTCAAGACGTAAAGATCGATATATTGGACGACTATACTCCGACACCGGAAGTGTTCCGGGTGGTTTCGGAGAAAAGCGGAGTGCCGGAGGGTTACCGGAACCCCCCGGGAGAAATAGTGGGCCTTATGGGCCTTAGTGGAGAGAGAGAGAGGGCTGGCCTATGGCAGGCCGTGCGCCCCTCCCCCTCTGGTACGAATTGGACTAGGAGAGGGGGGCGGCGCCCCCCTTTCCTTCTCCCTCTCCCCCTTCCTTTCCCCCTCCTAGTAGGAGAAGGAAAGAGGGGAGTCCTACTCCTACTAGGAGGAGGACTCCTCCTCCTGGCGCGCCTACAGGAGCCGGCCGGCCTCCCCCTTGCTCCTTTATATACGGGGGCAGGGGGCACCTCTAGACACACAAGTTGATCTATTGATCTCTCTCAGTCGTGTGCAGTGTCCCCTCCACCATAATCCACCTCGATCATATCGTAGCGGTGCTTAGGCGAAGCCCTGCTTTGATAGAATCATCATCACTGTCATCACGCCGTCGTGTTGACAAAACTCTCCCGTGAAGTTCTGCTGGATCGGAGTTCGTGGGATGTCATCGAGCTGAACGTGTGCTGAACTTGGAGGTGTCGTGCGTTCGGTAGTTGGATCGGTCGGATCGTGAAGACGTACGACTACATCGACCGCGTTGTGCTAACGCTTCCGCTTTCGGTCTACGAGGGTACGTGGACACACTCTCCCCTCTCGTTGCTATGCATCACCATGATCCTGTGTGTGCGTACGATTTTTTTTTGAAATTACTATGTTCCCCAACACAGCTGTCATTGTATTCCAGAGCAAATCAGAAACTTGCTTTCAATTACTATGGGCCCTTTTCAAGTTTTGGAACACATTGGAGATCGAGCTTACAAATTAGACCTTCCTAACAGTAGCAAATTGCACCCTGTCTTCCATGTTTCTCAGCTCAAAAGGTTCCTACCCAGGGAGGTTGTCATCAGTTAGACATTGCCTACAGTCCAAGCAGCCATACAAGTTCCTCTTTGTGTATTGCAAAAGAGGGTGCGATCTCAAGGTAAACGAACTGTTGCCCAAGGCTTGATTCATTGGTCTGAATCTTCTCCTCCAGATGCTACATGGGAAGATTTAGAGCATCTGAAGCAGCAGTTCCCCCGTGCTCCGGCTTGGGGTCAAGCCGGCTCTCAAGGAGGGAGGAATGTCAGCGCCTCAGGCAGTGCCACAGATGATCAGGAAGTAGCGACAACAGGCAAAGACCGTGTTCATCGCCTGGCAAGCAGAGGAAGGGCGGTAGAGTTCAAATCATCTCGTGAGCCTACGTCACGGCCCACTCGAGTGAAGATGAAGCCCGTCTAGAACGCCGGCCCGGAATGAACATCCTAGTTTAAATACCCCTTGTAACATTCGAATCGAGTTGGCTTGGATCGGACGGTGGCTTCGGCCGATTGTAACTAGCTGTAGCAGTGAGGGAGGTTGGGAGGATAAACACGCTACCAAATTTCCCCATTTCACCATGAACCCTAGTTTCCTCTCGTAGATCGATCGCGACCCTTACAAGTCTCGTCCCATGAGTGACGGTTCTGTAATTGACAAAGCCATGATCAGAGGCGGATTCGGCAGGGCATTCTCGGCTATTTTCTCTAGCTAGGGTTGATTCAGCCTTTCCGATTCAGTGTCCTAGTGCTTTCCTTGTTGTCCGAATCCATCACTATGCGCTTGTTTCCTTTCTTGCTATCGTCTCCCTCAGGGTCAAGGTGTCGGTTTTTTCTCTCCAGTTCACGATCCAACACCAACATAAGCCTCTCGCATGTGCTAGGGCACGTGGCCGTAGCCACCCCACCTAGATCGTCTATGAGCGTTCCATGGAGAACATGATTGTCACATGCGGAGAAGAAGGTCATAGGAAGGATTTTTGTTTGCGGACCAACCTGTGGTTAGATGGTTAGGGGAACAGCGGTATCCCAAGCCCAGCAGGGTTCAAGTCCTATACTTGACATTGGTGCTCAAATTATTTTTGGATTTATTTCAAACTTCTGGTGATGTTAGTTCAATGGGAGGAGACGTTCCCATCGACCGCGAGGCGCCTATTGTGACTTCGTAAAATCTGAAAATGCTATGCCGGCTTAGTCTCTCGAATATGCTCACATGGTAGGGTGTGCGTGCGTGTGTTCATAGGGGTGAGATATGCTCGTGTATGTGAGTGACTTCGATAGTACTATGTTCAAAAAAGGAAGTATTGTCGTGTATGAAATGAGACTCAAGGATAAGGAAGATATTCATTGTCAATCATCTCAACACAAAGATTACTGGAGCTTACAAAGTCACATGTCATAACCAGAAGACTCCAAGTGAGGACAACCCCAAGGAGGTCTCTAGTGAAGAAGTTGGTCTTATGAACCGCAACTTCAACAAAATGTACTCCAAAAACAAGTTCAAGACCAACGACCGTAACTACTCAAGATCAAGGAATGAGCAACACGAGGTCTAGCCAAAAGGAGAGGCATTGGAATAGTTGTGGATAATCCAGACTCTTCATCGCCAGTTGTCGTGAAGCTAACAAGAAGAATGTAGAATCTCCAAGAAGAGAAAGAATGGGAAATGGTGTCATGAAAGAAAGAACATACCAGATAGACAGGGATGCACAGAGAAAGGCAAATACCCCCAAGATATACTCCAAGTGCAAGTCAAACACAAATGTTGGGGCATGGGTGTCCAGCTCCAAATCTGAGTCGAACTACTACATTGGTTTCTTTAGTGATGATGAAGGTGTTGCCGCAATTGCACTCATCACCATCAAGCCTAAGTATTTATTTGACTCTCCAAATGAAGGTGGTGAATCTTCAAGATGCTTCGTGGCCAATGGCCCTAAGGTAACACATCCCCGAGTTCATTGATTTTAATAGTGATGGAGATGATTTGCTTGACGAAGAAGAAGTTGGCATTCTGAGTTACAACACACTTGCTAAAATGTGTGAGAATCAAGAAGAGTTTCTTATAATGCAATGAGAAAAAATGAGGCTCTCACTAGTGATTTTGAAAAAACTCAAGTCAAAATACCAATTCATGCCCATGGTCATAAAGAACCTTTGAAAGATTGAGAGGCTGGACCTCGAGATGCTCAACTTGAAGCAGAATCATGATTGCCTCAAAGCCCTTAATGACAATCTTCGACCTATGAGTGCATCTCATATTTCTAAGAAATCCCTAACCACTCAATAGTCAATACACACCACAAGCCTCAACTCAGTCACTTAAAATTGCTCAAACTATGCACCTACTTCATCATCGAACATAATTCCAGACATTTCTACACCCTCACATATCATGGCACCAAATGTGCATGTTTCTATGGATTCACCTAACTCTTGTCTTAACCAAGTTGCTTTGGAGGAAAAATGCTACATTGAAGGGAATCCTAGAAAAGAGATTTTACAAGAGCATCATAGGAAGCCGGAAACTCAATGGGATTTGGTGCAAGCAAGGACAACATCATCGCAATGGAAGTATTGGTTTTGTACGTCGATTCAAGTAAAATGATGCTCCATGGGGTACTGAACAATACCACAAGTCACAATTTATGCCTCAAAATTATAAGTATGACCCTCCCACCTTTTAGAGACAAGTGGGAAGAATGACCATGCTACTCATAGATTTGACCCCATGTGCAAGTTCACCAAGAATGAACAAGGGCAACCAATTTCTACATACGTTGGTCCAGCTCAACATCATTGTAATCTATATGAGAATTTTATTTATTTTGTTCAAGCTTCCGAAACCATATTCATCTTTGCCAGTGAAGCTGAATATCGAATATGAAACAAACAACTATTGTGAATCAACTTTGCGAGTGAAGCCAACTTTGTTGGTGAAACTGGATCTGGAATATGAAACAAACCGCTATTTGGAATTAGATTTGCGAGTGAAGCTGAATCTAGATTCAACCCATTTTCAATGCAATTTGTTGAAGCACCTCAAAGTGTACTTCGGTGGCGAAGCTGATTCCGCGAATCAGATTTTTCACTGAAAAGCGAATCTACAGGTGATTCAAATCCTATCAAAGCCAAAACAAATAAGGAATTATATCACTGTGAATTAGCTTCGCCACTTAAGCGAAACCACGACTGATTGGAATCCAATCAAAGCTGAAACAAATAGGGCCTATATATATTGTAAAATAAATATCCACAAAAAATCATGTGATGAGAAATTTAGGACATGTAAATTAATATAAATTTCTAAGGGAGAAATGTTTGTAAGCTTTAAAATGAAAACATATATTTAGTTGGGCCAAAAGTCTGCATTGTATATGTGACACCCCATTTATGTCCTAAATAACATCACCATTTGCTTGCATCTAAAAAAGGAATTTGAAGCAAATCTTTTTGGTCGAAGTCGTATGCTTGGCTCTAACTTAACGAGGCCCCAAATGACTCATGGATATAATATGTTGAAGAAACAATTTACAAGACAATTAACATAGTAAACTAACAACTAAAAGGACATAGAACTTGATTGTCAAGATCCACATCAACAACACAATCCCCAACGGAGCCAAGTTGGATGTTGGTAGTCAAGCCTAAAGGGACGCAAAAGAAAGACCACATATTTTTCCACCATAGAATGGCCATCCCACGTTGTGCTAGCAGCAAAGCTCCCTACTTTCGCCATCCTCAACCCGTCATTGTTTGCCAGAGAAGAACCATATCCTAGGGAAGAAGCTAGGAAAAAAGTTTGCTGGGGTCATGTTTATGGCAGTGGGGTCATCCTCAA
The DNA here is from genome assembly GCF_003073215.2 of Triticum urartu. NCBI lineage: Eukaryota > Viridiplantae > Streptophyta > Magnoliopsida > Poales > Poaceae > Triticum > Triticum urartu. The sequence continues at coordinate 576,919,912 of NC_053024.1, forward strand.
TAAATAGATAGTGTTTAGTACTAAATTAACGGAGCATTTCCTAATTTCATGGGGTCAATTGACCCCAATGCCTACAAGGGAGCTTCGTCGACCCTGCGATATCCCTTCTTTTCCAGTGATGGTACAAGCCAATAAGGGCCAAAGAGCACTCAAAGATGTAGGTTGGGAGAGACACAGGGGGCCAAGCCACCGTTGTACCCACTGCGTATGACCCTACTCGCTCGCAGACCCTTTGTCTCAAGGAGGATCCTCCAAGGAGGTTACCATGTTGGAGCATTGTTGCCAACCAATCTGAGAAGGACTTTGGGTTTTCACCCCAGAGTCATGGGAGGGGGAAGGGATCTTAGATGGCACCTACAAGAAGAAAAGGGCACCCATTGAGCGTCATAGTCGAAACCCTAGCAACATCACCCTATCCCCCGGGCGCGATCCACCCTAGTCCTTATCCTAGATTTGGTGAACAAAAGCACAAATCTGAATCCGTGGAGCAGAAGAGCTCGGTGGAACGATGACCTTCAGATCAAGCACATGAGGACGACGGATCACCACACATGTGGCGACCAACGCCCCTCCCCTTCACCACCTGCACTGCTAATAGGATCGACCAACATCTGCGCACGCCATGCGTCGCAATGCGAGCACCTCCCTCCTCGCTCGAGGACGCCACCTCAAATGTAAAGGTCCACCATGAGACCACGACGCAAGGAGGTCCCCTCCACCTTTAGTTACGAGCACCAAGGCTTGCTTGCCATTTGCCTCTCGTCGCAACACCCGCGGGGGGGGGGGGCAACAAGGATGACCTGAGTGCCAAGAGTAGTTTTCATTTGAAAGTGAATTACTCACTCTGCTCCGAATTTATTAAATTTCTAGCTTTGCTCTATGTCAATTTTTTTAGTTTGATATATGGAAATCACACTATACGTTTGGTAAAACTTAAATGTTTGACTTGATATAAATTTAGAACTTCCATCGGTGTGAAATTAAGGGAATATTGTTTGTTCACAGTATCATCGTCCTCTCTTAAATAGAAGCCCAAATGCACAAGCTGCCTGAGATCTAATGGTACGTAGTATATGATTTCTTTTAAAATCATGTTTTATTTTTTTTGTTTTTATTTCGCAAAGAACATGTTCTAGTGGCCATATTTTAGAAAAACAGTTGTGTTTGAACATCCTCTAGGATTTACGAGGTGCACAACATTTCGATTATGTGTTTTTTTCAATATAAAAATTTTCTATCTAAACCCTACTAGCTGAGAAGGCAGCCTTACAAGCACTCCTAAGAACCAACACATCTCAAGTCAAGTAGCCTCTACAACCGGGCGCCCCATATCCGCCCGAAATGTCCCGACGTCCTGCCTAGTCAGAAATTTGTCACCCAACTGGACCGGGTAAATGCAAACTAAACATCTGGACTGTCCGGCACCCCCCATACCTAGCCCATATGTGGGGTGGATACGGGAAGGCCCAGACACGCCCGACGCATCCGCCACCTAGGTTGTGGCCCGCTATAGCCCACCACGACCCCGCAAATACCCTATCGTCGGACGAAACCCTACTGAAAATCCACATTCAACCGCTTCACTCTCAATATCCTCCCCTCCATTCCCCTCCTCTCCACGTTGGCTAGCTCCAGCAGCCACTCCGACAACAAATCCGGTCCATCGACTGGGAAGGGCTCTTCAAGGAGGATGGGTCTAGCTGTGCGAGGCTCCATACGACGAGGATCTCACGCTCCGCATTGCCATCGAGCGGTCGCAGGTGGACATTTACGGGAGCTCGAGCTCTGCACCGTCCCCAGTGACCCGACGAGCCATTGCGACTGAGCGCTGCAGCCAATCGCACTGCGCGCCGGCCAGAACCTCAGTCAGGCGTGCCACTCCCCTTCCCCTCCGATCCCAGCTCCTCTCGGGCAGCGTTGGATGCTCGTGCCCGCGCAGAGCCAGTGGGTGAGGATGCTGGAGTCGGAGGCCAAAGCCTCCCGTGGTGAGAGGTAGCGGGCCACGCAGAGGGTGGCGAAGGCCGGCTCCTCCCGCACACGCACGAGATTCACGTTGTTGATCCGGTGGAGCAACTCCGCTATGATGTCCTTGCCGGTTGTCAACGACGACGGAGACGGACGCGAGGCGCCTCTGCCGCAAGAACGCGAAGGCTCTATGGCTTGGCATCGAAGAGTTGGAGTGCCTCACGGTGGAGAAAAAGAGCGCCAAGGTCAAGGTGACACCACTCGTGAAGGAGCATGCCCCCATCGTTCGACGGCTCGCCGACATCATCTCTTCATCGTCGGACAGCGATACGACGAGCACACACCTCCCGCCGTGGACGCCTACATGGAGGACTGATACCATCACTCTGATGACCGCAAGGGGAAGATCCCGACGAGCAAATGATGAAGTCTACCGCCCTGCTCCGTTGATCTAGTTTATTTTGTACCTAATTTAATCTGCCCGGCGATGAACTATGTCTCGTGAACTCTATCTAACGAACTCTGTCTTTTGGGTCCGATTGTGCTATATATACATATATATATATATATATATATATATACATATATACATATATATATATATACATATATATATATACATATATAGTTTTGATCCATGTTGCATTTTTTATTTGCGTAGTTGCATGGATTGTATGGATTTGGGAGACAAACGTTTGAGGAGCATGACTTTGAGCAAGGATAAATGCGGGTGATCAATCACTAACCACGCACTTCACCGAGGCGTTCGTGGACTAGGAGCCACATTTGACAATCCTGATTGTTTTTTAGGGACGTATAGCATCTTGATTGTTAGAGCATCTATAAATCGGACGCTTCAAATCATTTCTCATATGGCCGCGAATGCGCCTGGTCAATAACTGGACAGGAAAGAGAAGAAAAAAGGTGACCCAACTTGACCCTTCATATCATCCCTATACGTCCAGACTGTCTGCGAACCCCCATATCCATCTCAAATGTAGGGAAAATATGAGGGCTCGCGAACACGCCTGGGCACGCCCGGCACGTAGGATGTGGTCCCACCCTGGACCACCTGTTATCTTTCTTTATTTATTCTTTTCTTTTCGTCTCTTCATCTACATTAATCACGTGCAGGTGATCGGACATATGAGAAAGAAACTGAGAAATGTGACTGCGTGGATAGATAAATAGGGGCTCAAAACAGACACGGGCGGTTATTGACCGGGCGCGTCCGCAGACATATGAAGGGTCGAATTAGGGGTACATGGTTGTAGATGCTGTTAATGCTGGCTACGGTGCTGGAGAAAGAGAGGGGGTTGCTTCCACCGCGGCGGCGTTCCCCTTGCACCAAGCAGCTACGGTCAGCAGCGGCTCAGCCCGATCGAGGTACATCCAAGGGAAAGGGAAAGGTGCGCGTGGACACGAGTGACGCAAGTGCGGACGCAATGAAACACAACCACTGGTGGGTTTCTTTTCCGTCCTTGAGCACGAAGACGCCAAGCCCGGCTGCATGTAGGCCTTGACCGGACCAAATCCAACCTACTCTACTACTGTAGCTGGTTCTACTAACCGTACGTGCGCCAGATCCAGCCATATTAACGTCACATCCTTGACAAGTGTTCCGTGACTCTGGTTGGTCAGAGAAGTTTGTCCAACGTGTCGACAAACAGGAGGAGAGGAGGCTGCTGTAGAGTAGAGTGCTCCTATTTTGTTCCGCCGTGCACGAGGTGCATGCATGAACATCCTATATGGCTCCTGTACCTCGAGTTTGACTGGTGCAGCCCTAGAACAGGGGCGTTGCTCAGGGTATCTTCAAGGCAGGCCCGCCAACTTTTCGCAACCGTTTGGATGATTGATCACACAGTTTGAACCGCGGAAGCCATCCACGTCGACCTGTATCGATTCATGAAGCGGTCCGGCCGCGGTTTCTCCCGTAAACTGAAGAAAAACATGTGTGTGAGTCTAAAACGATTCCACGTCTGCTTCTGATCGCCCTGGCCCATCCAAATCCCTTCCTCCGCGTCCGCGCGCATTCCCGCCTTACATCAGATGCCCGCATTCATGTTGTCGTAGAGCGGACTTCAAAAACTATTCTCGGATTTAAAAAATGTTCTTAATTTCCAAAAACTGTTCACGAAATTGACATTTTCCCTGAATGTAAAAAAAACAAAGTTCATGAATTTCATGTTTCCCCCAATTTACAAATATTTCGAATTTGAAAGAATGTTCTGAATTAGAAAATGTTCCTGGATTTAAAAAGGTTCATGATTTTGAAAATTGTTCCTGTATTTCAAAAGTACTCACTATTTAAAAAAATGTCATGAATGTGTAAAATGTTTCCAAATTTCAGAGAAATATTCTTAAATTAAAAAGGGCAGTGCTGCGCGCCGGTGCGCCGGCCCAACCGTTCGGCCGGTCGCACGCCAGCCGCCTGATGCAGCGCGCCTTAGCCGTTCGATCTGCATCTTCTTCGATCTCTTCCCGTGATGGCCCCTTTCGTATAGACCTTCTTCCTCCGCCACCCCCTCACCTAGATCTCCTCGCTCCGTCGCCCTGTGCTGCCAGATGCCCTCGCCGCCGGCCGCCGCCGGCGTCTCCTGTGTTTCTAGCCGGCTCCGTGCGTGCAACAACTTGTGCCCATGGTTGCAGCTCCCCGCGACAACGGTCGCAGCTCCCCGCGACAACGGTCGCAACTCCGGTGGCGCCTGGCACAACTCTGTGTGCGCCGGTTGCAGCACCTCCTACGGCGCCTGGCACAACTCTGCGTGCGCCGGTTGCAGCACCTCCGGCAACGAGCTCGCAAAAAAACTGTACTCTCCCTCGGTTGCCGGTAGCAGCAAAACAAACGGTCGGTTGTAGCAAAATATGGAATTGCTTCCAAACAAATTGAAGCCCACTGGTGCCGCCTATCATCGCCATTGTAGCAAAAAGGTTAGCCGATTGTAGCTTCTGTGGTTGCCGTTCGCAGCAAAAACAATGTCGTTGTAGCAAAAATAATATTGTCGTCGGCCCGCCGCTGCGTATGGTGGTAGCAAATCATGTCGCCGATGGTAGCAAAAAACTGCATGGTTTGCAGCAAAAAAAACATTGCCCCCCATCGTCGAGGTTGCATCATCTTCGTGAATGATGCAACAAAAAAATGGTCGAAGTTTTTTGTAATGCTGGTGGAAGCTTTTGTGACACCTCGTCGAAGCTTTTTCCTGTTGGCAGCAGCCAGCCCTAGCATCGTCGTTCACTAGTTGAAGCTTTTTACAATGTCAATTGAAGCTTTTTATGATGCCGGATGTAGCTTTTTGTTGTGGCAATGGCCGGTTCCAGTATCTGTCGTTCCTGGTTGAAACTTTTTGCCGCATCGGTTGTAGCTTTCCAGAACGGCGGTTGCAACATCAAGGGGTGTCCTTTGGTTTGTGCCCCCATAGCAGCTCGTGGCATCCCTCGTCGTCGTCCGCCTGGAGCTTGTAAGCCTCTTGTCGTAGTACCGCCGGTGCTCGCCCCCGTCGCGTGCGGCCATGGCGAAGGGCGCAACCATGGCGATGCTGCGACCCCGTAGGAGAGAGAAGAATGTAACGTGAGGAAGAAGAGAATCGATCGCGAGAGAAGAAAAAAAGGGAACAGTTGGTCATGGACCCAGAAGATTAGTCAACTACTCGAGGTGCGCGGGGCCGGGGATCTGCGTGGATCCAACGCGTGCTGCGTGTCCGGCGGAAGGTTCGGCCGGCGTGCCGTTCCCAAGCGTTTACCAATTAAAAAGTGCTCACAATTTTAAAATATATTCGTGAATTCAAAAATTATTTGTGATTTCAAAAAATAAATCACGAAAACACAAAAAGAATAAACAAAAGAAAAATGCAGAAAACCACCGGTCTCGGAAGGTTCTAGGACCTTACGAAAAGCGGAAGAGGAGCCTTGCTAAATGGACCAGCTCAATTGTAACTAGTGGGCCACTACAGGTGCGTGTCGATCACCATGCCTCTACCTACCCAGGAATGACAGATCGTATTCCCCTACCTACGTGTCGAAGAGCCATGAAACGCGCACCCCTTGTTCCTCCCGCGCACGATTTGGGTCGACCCTGGTGCGGGGAGGGGCGCCCCTAATTTTTATTGGATTTCAAAAAAGTTCTAAAACAATAAAACCTGTTTTTGGTCTCAAAAACAGGTCCAAAATTAAAATATTGTTCAAACATCCAAAAAGAGTTCATGATTTTAAAATATGTTCACTATTTGCATTTTTAATAGAAAATATAAAATGCTCACGGATTCAAAAACATGATCGAGTTTTTGAAAAAAGTCACGTATTAAAATAATGATCGTAAAATTTGATAAATATTCATGAATTAAAAAATGTTCATAAATTTGAACAGATGTTTCAGAAATCAAAAAATGTGAACGGATTCATAAAATGTTTGTGTATTGAAAAAACATTCGTGATTTTGCAAAATGTTCATGAATTCAAAGAATTGTCAGATTTAAAAACAAACTACCAAGATACTCGTGAATTGCACGGAGCACCAAGATGCACTTTTTTTATAAAAAAAATCTGTTGTGATTGACCCATGCAGGAGTAATCTCATGTGTAAAAACTAACAACATTTGCAGGTTTACATAACTTAGCACGTACACCGCTGATGCAGATCCTCTCCGACACTGACAGCGTCGTCTGTGTCCCAACAACTTAGATTGAGCGGAGTGGGGAGAAGAGAAAGATGAGAGATAAGGTGATGAGGAGTGGGGCGTGGTGGTGATAGGTGGTTGGACTGAGCGGAGGCATGGAATGAACGACGCCGGCAGCGGGCACCATGTCAGATTATTCGAGAGGCTTTCCCTTTTAATTGCTCAATAATGAGGTTGTGGGAGATAAGGATGAACGAGAGAAGGCCTTATATGCAAATGTGGAGAGGTGAGGGTATATTTTTGCAAAATTGCCATAGTATGCTTTCTATCCATTAGATATAGATCACACGGTCTATATTGCAGGATAGCAGCCACACCATCATCACCAACTCGGATTTTTATAAGAAAAAATAAAGATGTTGGGGAAATAATTAATTATTCACAGGTTAAAAAATGTTCTTGATTTTGAAAAAAGAGTTCTCATATTCAAAAAGTATATGTGATTTAGTTCTTTTTTGAAAACCCATAAAATGTTGGCGGATGCAAAAACTGTACCTAATTGACAAAAAATATCCGTGTATTCAAAAAATGTTTCCAAATTCAAAATAAGTTCAGGACTTAAAAATATTCACTATTTCAAAAATATTTACAAACTTGGAAAATGTTTGCTAAAATGAAAAAGAAATAGATAGAAAGAAGAAAACAACAGGAAAGGGAAAACAAAATAAAGACAAAAGAACAAGAAACACTAAAAAGGAAGAAAATAAAAATAAAAAATAGTTTTTTAGAATTCTCACCAAATTTTATTAATGCATAATATTCATAGGTACAAGGGTAATACCATATAGATTCCAAACCAAACATGGCGTCCTATGTCTAGATTACATGCAAACTTGGCGAAAGTGTGCACTTCAAAATGAAAATTCCTACACTAGAATGTTTTTTTTTCGAGAGTACGCAAATTGCGTACCATAGCTTTATAGAAGAAGAGAATTGTAAGTACAAGACGACTACCGCTCGTTGCGAACAACAAGTGTGGCACAACTCCACACCACGCTAGTCCAAAGGACAGCCATCCACAGACAACACAACAACAACACAAAAGAGCCAACCCAAAACCAAAAACCTCGCCCGGTCACCTCCGAAGAACAACTACTCCCAAAAGCTTCTCTCGTCGACGCACCATCCCCCCTTAATGCCTAAAGGAGGTGGCAAGAGGATGGCAGGACTCGATCCGACCTGAGGAAAGCACCGTCTCGGAATCACCAGCGACGACCATACATAGCGCCAGAGAAGAACGATTAGGGCAGCGGTGAACACCGGAGGAGCACACCATAGGAACAAGGCTTTCGCCCAGAGACCATAGGAACACTTTCGCCAAGTATGGATTCTTTGTTTCTTTTGGTTCCGCCATCGTACCGATCCATCACCGAATCAAGGCTTTCGCCCAGAGACCACTGCCAACACCAAGCAAGGGAGGCAAATGACGACACATTCGACGACGCCTCCAGGGAGGGGAACGACACCCACAGGTGCCATCGCCGCCGGTCCGGCCAAAACCAAACATGATTTTCATCCGTAATGGCGCACATCTCCACTCCACCCAAGGTTTCAGGCAGCACTATCCAAGATGTCTCACACCGCCGCCGCCGCAGCAATCTGTCGTCAAAGTCGCGCAGCAACGGATCTCCTCCACCCGCACTGCCGAGGGAGCGCAACCAAGACCAACAGCAACAACACGGTCGAAGAGCAACCGCAACCAGCCATGCTGTGCAAGGGCCAAATCAACCGCATCGGCCTTCACCCACACCAGGGACTGCCACCAGATCCGATCTGACCCACACCTCCGAGCACACCCCCGCGCCAGCTCTCCCGAGGCAGCACCGAGCGCCCCTCACATGGAGGCAGCAGCCCGCCCGCTGCCCGCCAGGGCCCTTCCTGGCAGGGCCTCCATGGCGCCGCCGCCTCCATGGCTGAGCATGCGCCTCCGCCGTCAGCAGTGCTGGCGCAACATCCTCGACCACCACCCTGCAGCGCACCTCGCCGGCTCCACCGCCCTGCCTTGCCGCGCTCCCCGCCATGCTCCGGTGACCGTCGCCACGAATCGCGCCGCCGGCCACCTCACCACCATGGCTGCCCGGGGACGTCCCGCTCCGCGCGAAGGGGTGCCGTCGAGGGGCTCAGCCAGCACCCGCCGCCTTCGTCGGCCGGGCGCGGCCGCCGGCGCCGGCGCCGGCGGCGGCGGCGGCCTGGGGAGGGGATCTGAGGAGGGGCTGGGCCTAGGGTTTGGGGAGCCTCCGGAGCCGCACGCGCGTGCGACCCAGGAGCCGAGTGTTGTTTTTTCACCACCCCTACACTAGAATGTAAATTTACAAGATTGAAATCCAGCTTTGCACTCCAATATTTCATGTAGAATTGCACTGTGACTTCCTCCGAAACCCTGCTCAATGTCCATCACCACTACCTGGCAATCTCAGGCTTTCGAACCTTTCCAAAACAGGTGGGAAAAAACCCGAACGGGGCCGGCCCATACAACATCCGTACGACCTTTGGGGTACGCGTTCGCTCGGGCACCCCTGTGTCTCGCTTTAAGTGAGACATGAGCGAACTCCTCACTGAATAGAAGCGCCAGTTGGGCCAGCCCACGCACGCAAGGAAACACCAGCCTGTTTTCTGTTTTGTATTTCTTTTCGTTTTCCTTTCTTTTTTTACTTTTGTTTCTAACTTAAAATATTATATATATATATATATTAAGAACACTCTTCAAAAAATATTTTAAAATTTTTGAACAACTATTTGAAAAAATATTGAACAAGTATTTGAAAAAATATTGATCATGTATTTAAAACTCTTGAACAAGTATTGAAATAAATGTTGAATAATTATTTGAAAAATGCTGATCATGTATATAAAAATGTTAAAAATTATTTTAAATTTTTGAAAAACTGTTTAAAAAATATCAAACAAGTATTTAAAACATATTGAACAAGTATACGAAAATGTTGAAAGAGTATTTGATTTTTTTAAATAAGTATTTGAAAAATGTTGAACCAGTATTTGAAAAAAAGTTGATCATGTATATAAGATATAGAATGCAAAACCAAAAGAAACAAAGAATGAAAACAAAAAGAAACCCGGAGAAAAAAAGAGAGAGAGAATGTAGAATGTAAAAAACCATGAAAAAAACAAAGATAAACAAAAAACGAATTGTAATAACAAAAAAAGAAAGCCGGAGAAAGATAAGGAAACCAAGCAAAGAACGAAAGAAATGAAAAAAAGGTAAAGAGAAATAAAAGAAATTTCCGGTCTTTTAGCTCAACTATAGTGCGTCTCCTATATAGAAACGAAGTTAAAAGTGGTGCAGTGGCTATCAGATATACGCAGTATTGAAATGACCCAGAATTGAATCGCCTCGCGCGCTCATTTTCTGCCAATTGTTTTCTATTTCTCTATGGAGGTAGTGGGCCGGCCCGATTAGTGGAAACGCTTCAGCGGGAGAAACCCTCAGGCTCGCCGAATGCGAGAAATAGTCCATGCGTTCGCTATGGGCGCCTTTGTATCTCCCTTCACGGAACAGAGGGAAGCCTCCTGTGAGGCACAATATGGTCCGGCCCAGACCATGGGAAGGCCCATGGGAGGACACAACATCATTTTTTATTTATTTTTGCGATTTTTGTTTCTTAGCCTTATTTTTTTTACTTTTGTGTATACTGACGAATATTCCCAAAACAAAATATTAAAAAATGCTTTACATAAAATATTCGGATAAATGTTAAATGTGCATACAGAATTTTTTTGACATGTGTAAAAAAATTAATACATAAAAATACAATATGTATGAAAAAAAGTTGATATCGTATTAAAAAAATGTTAATCTAGTATTTGAAATTTTTTAAATAATTATTTGGAAAATATTAATAAAGAATTTGGAAAATGTTAAATGTGTATAGAAAAATGTTGACCATGTATTAAAAAGAATATTAAACAAGTATTTGAAATATATTAAATGTTTACAGAAAAATTGTAGACCATGTATTAAAAAATGTTAATCAAGCATTTGAAAATGTTAAATATGTATAGAAAGATACTTACCTTGTATTAAAAAAATGTTAATCTTGTATTTGAAAATCTTAATCAAGCATTTGAAAAATGTTTAAAATGTGTATATAAAAATATTGGCATGCATTCAGAAATGTTAACTTTGTATTTGGAAATGTTGAACATGTATTAAAAATATTTATTAGATAGATACCAAAAATGTACAAGGTGTATGGAGCAAAGTAGACACTAAAAAATATATAAGTTTTAAAAAATGGTAATCATGAATTCCAAAATGGTAAACATGTATATAATTTTTTTTCTGATGTATACATAAATGTTGAATGTGTACTAAAAATGTTGACATGTATTGAAGAAAAAAGAAACCAATGAAAATCGACAAAGAAACTAAGAAAAATGAAGAGACCCACAAAAAAGGAAAAACAAAGAAACCCGAAAAAAGGTAATGAAACCAAAGAAAACAAATGCAAAAGAATGGGAACAGAGAAGCCAATAAAAAAACAAATAAAAACAATGAAAACCAAGAAATATACAAAATAAAACGAAAGAAAGAAGAAAGAAAAGCAAAAAAGAAAACCCATTGAAAACCGAGAGAGAATAAAAGAAGAAAGAAAAATCAATGAAAACCGTGAAGAAAACAAAGAAAGCCAGTGAAAAGACAAAGAAACAAAACCCGATGAAGATGCAGATAAAAATAACAGAAAACATTAAAGAAATGAAAAAAAACTGGATCAAAGCTGTGTGTGCACGGCACCAGACTACAACCAGCGATTGTCGAACGTAGAGCGATCAAAAAAACCTCCGAACAAACTGGCCGGCCCTAGTCACCGACGACCTTGTTCAACCGTCGTCGTGTGCCTTCTCTGTGCCAACCCTAGCCGTCGTCGTGCCCCAACTCGCCAGCGCCCCTGGTCACCGCAGTTCCTAGCTCACCGACGCCCTAGTCGCCGCAGCATGCTGACGAATGGTAACCTCCTTCCTGCGGCTCCTGCTTCCTTTGCTTGCCTCCTTCTTCCTCCTCCTCCACCGTGTTACTCACATTTCTCTCTCCTCCTTTCCGTTCAATAGCAAATGTGTTGTTTGTCCTTTTGTGTAAAATGGCATGCTAAAAATTATTTAGCCACTGTTCTATGATGTATAACAATTGTGTCACTGCTTGTTCTTTAGTATGTATTTGTTGTTATCATGGATCAAAGTCCACTTATCCACATCATCAGCGCCTAGTCAACACGGGCTGAGGCTGACACGCGGGGCCCGCGTCTCCTTCTTCCTCCATCAGCGCCCGACGGAGACAGAGCAGAGGCTCGACGCCGGCGCTCGTCCCGGCGGCTCGGGCTGACTCAGGCGACGCCCCGGCCACCGAAGTGACCAGCGCGGGGAGGCGCACCCGCCTGGACTCCTCACGCGCGCCGACGAGCGCTGAGAAAGGCAGAACCTCCGCCGCAGCGGACGGTGGCTATGGCCAGTGATGGGCACGGCGCCCTGGTGCACCGGAGGATGACGGAAACGGCATGGGAGGGTCGCCGGAGGTAGAGAGGGGCTCTGGTGGTGGAAGTAGGCACGGAGGGGGATGACCTCGAGTGAATTTAGCCGAAGATCACCGGCGGCCGTGACGGCAATGGACAGCGAGGAGAGGTACTCGAGCTCGGGGGAGAGGCTCGGTAGGGGTAGTGGAGTGAGGCAAGGGCGATGGTGAGCTCGGGAGGTCGCGGGGCTGGCTATTTATAGCCGCGGGGCGAGGTGCTGAGCCGGTTGCCGCCGTTCGGGTCCGGCCAACACTCTGGCGCGCTCAGCGGTCACGGGGAGGGGTGAGATCACGATGAGGAGGAGCGGACGAAGGTCACGGAGTAGCGCAACACCAAGGGGCAGCAGAGGAAGAAGAGACGAGCGCATTTAAGGCCCTGTCGGCCACTGTACGTCAGTGGGCGCGCGGCGTCTAGCTCCGGCGAAGAGGCTTCGAGAGGGGGCAGGGACACGAGAGCGATGGGAGAGGAAGGAGGAATCTGGTCGGCACGCCCAGACGCGCGGAAACCGTCGATGTCGAGCTGACCGACGCGTCCCGATGCCCAGAGCGCGTGAAATAACATGCCAAGGGGGCAGTCACCACGGGCACTGGCATGAAGAGGACAAGATAGGTTGCGAGGAGTTCTCTGGTGACTAGTCCCTGCATCACTGAGTCTGAGAGAGGTGATGGATCAAGAGAAAGGGCCAAGGAGAGATGTGAGGCTTCGCTGAAACTTTGTTGTATCAGACTTGTCTGTGCACTAGTGATCAAGAGGGAGTTGATTGGGATCAATGTAGTTGTCTTAGAGGTTAGATTAGGAAGGACTATGATCCTGGAGGTTTTGAGGATAAATGGACCAAGGCTTAATATAGTTGCTTTGCAACTGGCCAAAATGGTCCAGAATCAAGATCATGATGGTTCACTCACATGGAGTAACCACTTGAGCTAAAATTGGGCAAGGCATCATTATTTGGACATATAAAGATTCTGTAAAAATTACATACCAATTGGACAAGCTAAAATGGTACTTGCTTCACAAATATCCTCTCTGTCCAGGAAATTACAAACATTCTAGAGACATACTGGCTTGCTGGATTGATCACAAAATTGGCGGAGAGAGGTTTTATGGTCATGAGAATGCTCTGGTAAATTTTCAGCCAAAATTAAGCAATATAAAATATACTTGCTTCACAACCTGAAAATATTGACAGAAGCAAAGATTTGATCTTGTGATCACATAGTTCAAGGGATGGAGCTGAAATTTGGAGGAGTTGGTTAATATGAGCACATGAAGGAGTGTGCAAAGTTTCAACTCATTTGGATACTCCTAGATGGTACTTCCTTCACAATGGCTTCTATTTGATAGAAACTTTGAAAAATTTCCGAGGAAAATTGGCTAGGCAAATAAAGTTTAATTTTTGCATGAGGCAATTATTTGGATGATATATCATACCCAAAATGTTTTGGAGAAAAAAATATTGGATAGGTGGCACTTCCTTCACAGAAAGCCACATTGGACAGAAATGAAGAATAATTATTGGGGGATTATTCTTGGGCTAGGACAGGAAAGTTTGGGCATATTTGAGCAACATATTACCCAAAGGAATTATGAGAATTATTTGGAAATTTTGGAGTGACAAAGATATAGGTTGCTTCACAACCTAGGGCAAACATGATTATTCCTTTAATAGAAAAAAGAATATTCCTGAGAAAAAGAATTTAGGGTTTGGTCAAGCAATGAAGTGACATGATCTTGAGAAAATTTATAGGATGATAAGCCACTTGGGAGAGGAAATTATGATGATCTCCCAGGTTGCAAGGCCACATAACCTCTCCAAAAAGAAAATCAGAGCAAAAAAACAATAAATCAAAAAGAAAAAGAAAAGGGCCAAAAACCAGGCTGTTACATCAATTAGGAAGCACAAGTATAGCACTCAACAACAACATTATTTTTCTGATGAAAGTGGCAAAATACAGGCCAACGGTTGTGAAATATCCTTATCTTACCTTAATGGGATATTATGGTGCACATACAGATTGGAAGTCTTGTCTCCATTTGTGCAGTTCCTTAAAATCAAGCAACATTACCGTATAAGTAGCACAACATATGAAAGCACACTGCACAATCATGTGAAAGAAGGCTAGTACTGACCTCTCATAATGTGGAATTCAAACAACTCACAAGAAGAAAATCTGACCCAAATTTGCCAACACGGATAGGAAGTCAGATCTCCTCTTGTGCAGTTCCACTAAGATCAAGCAATCAAGCAATGTTGTTGGTGTGACATTTTGGTTGAAGCACACAAAACACTCTTAAAACAAAAGTGTTTTGTGCAGTGTAACAAAACGTCACAATAGCAACGAGGTGAAGTAGATAACCCTGTTTACACAGAGGTGCAAAGAAAATAACTAGTGGTCAATAACGGTGGATGACAAAGAAGCCAATAGAAAGAAGCATCTAACTTATCTAAATGGGAAAGAAAGCAAGACGGTAGCATTTATCAAACGGTGGCATTGATTCATATTAACAGAGAGATTATATTAACAATAAAATTCGTTAAACATGCAATTTGCTTTTAACTGTGGCATTGCATCAATTTTCCAGCGGCATTATTAGAGGGTGTTTTTTTACAGGGACTTTTTGGTGTAGGGACTAAAAAAAGTCCCTTTCAGTCCCATCTAAACCAAATAGGAGGGACTTTTAGGGACTAAAAGTGGACATTTGGGACTAAAGAAAGAAGACCCTGAGGGAGAGTCTTCTTGGGACTTTTTCCAATAGTTGCCCCTGCCTCGCATCACACCTTATCTCTATTAGTTCATTACTAGGGGTAACATGGTATTTTAGCATGTCATTTAATAACCTCTAGGCCATGTTTAGTCCCTGGAACCAATCAGGTAGGGACTAGTGACTTTTTAGTTGGGACTAAAAAAGTCCTAGGACTTTTTAACCAAACAGGGCCTTAGATTAACAACAGCTAAAGAGTTGCACGGGACAGTGGACGCACCAGCACCATGTGCATCTACCGATGTATAAAGGGGTGATGCACAGTTTGTTGCAACAAAGAACAAACAACCAAGGAGCATATTTGTGTTGGTCCCACTTTTGTTATCTTTAGACACCTTTCCCTATGCGAGGGCAATAAATCTAGTCGTTCTCAAACTGTACATCCTTGTCCCCCAAAACAAAAAGATCAGTTCTTACAGATGTGCGTACTGCTTTTGTCATTGCTTTCCCTTTTGGACAAACGTAGGTGCTGGATAGCCAGTCTGTATTACTTCCCCCCTTCCTTTCCTCTTTGAACCACGTCTAGATTCAAGCTATACAACTTTCCCCACTACTTTCCCCCTTCCTTTCCTCTTTGAACTACGTCCTAGATTCATGCTATACAACTTTCCCCCTTCCTTTCCTCTTTGAACCACGTCCTAGATTCATGCTATACAACTTTCCCCACTACTTTCCTGTTTGATCCAACACCTAGATTCGAGTGCAGAAGCGGAAAAATCCCACATGCAGCTAGAGCAATGCATGTGGAATAAGTAAATTATACCTTAAGGTTCTTGGGGTGTGGTTCGGTGGGCGGCCGGAGGACGTTCTGCCCACACTATGTACGACGGCGAGGAAGAAGGGTTCGGAGGCCCTCCCGAGCCGTCGTTGGGTGAAAGAGAACAACTGCGTCAGTAGTGGATTCCCACCCTCGCCGCCGACGACAGCATTAAGCCTCCTTCCCTTTCCGGCGGATGGATCATGCTGGCTCTTTGACCAGCAGTGAGGGGAGAGAGAGAGAGGCCAACGAAGTCTTGTTTAGATGTGGAGAGGGTGAGATAGTGTGAAGAGAGCAACTACAAGCGCTGAGGCTCCAACATGTATATATATAGTGGAGAGAGAGTGTGAAGAGTGCAAACCCTAGAAAACAAGTGACGAGGCTGCACCGTATACGTGATGAGGTGATTATACAGTCACTGCGAGATCATATAGCTCTGTATCCATCCATTTTGACCAGTCAAAGAATCCTCCTGGCACCACCCCAGATCACTTTCTCTCTCTGTCATGCGGGGCCTACCTGTCATTGGGTGGAAGAAAGAAGTCGAACAAAAACAAAATTATGCTCAAGTGCGGTTATCGAACCCGAGACCTCAAGTTTGATGAGCGAATAAGCTAACCAGCTACATGTTGGGTAACATAGCAATAATTCAAAAAAATTCCTACATGTCACCAAGATCAATCTAGGAGATACTAGAAACAAGAGAGAGGGAGTGCATCTTCATACCCTTGAAGATCGCTAAGCGGAAGCGTTACAAGAACGCAGTTGGTGGAGTCGTACACGCAGCGATTCAGATTGCGGTCGATTCTGATCTAAGCGTCGAACAACGGCGCCTCCGCGTTCAACACACGCACAGCCCGGGGACGTCTCCTCCTTCTTGATCCAGCAAGGGAAGAGGAGAAGTTGAGGGAGAACTCCGACAGCACGACGGTGTGGTGGTGATGGAGCTCGTGGTTCTCCGGCAGGGCTTTGCCAAGCGCTACAGAGGAGGAGGTGTAGGAGAGGGGGAGGGGCTGCGCCAGGGGAAGGGTGCGGCTGCCCTCTCTCTCCCTCACTATATATAGGGGGAAGGGGTGGAGGAGGCGCCCTAGGGTTCCCTAGGGGAGGGGCGGCGGCCACAGGGGAAACCCTAGATGGGTTTGGGCGCCCCACCCCTAGGAAACTTGCCCCCCAAGCCGGGAGGGGTGGCAGCCCTAGGGGAGGCGCCCCCATCTCTCCAAGTTACGTGAGATGGGGTGGGAGGGGCCCTTAGCCCCTTAGTGGGATGATGTGCCCCCTCCCCTTGGCCCATAACCCCCCCCCAACACTTGCCGGGGCCTCCGAAACCCCTTTCGGACACGCTGATCGTCACCCGGTACCCCCGGAACAATTCCGGACTCCAATACCCTTCATCCAATATATCGATCTTCACTTCCAGACCATTCCGGAACTCCTCGTCACGTCCGGGATCTCATCCGGGACTCCGAACAACCTTCGATAACCACATACTATTTCCCATAACAATTCTAGCGTCACCGAACCTTAAGTGTGTAGACCCTACGGGTTCGGGAACCATGCAGACATGACCGAGACATCTCTCCGGCCAATAACCAAAGCGGGATCTGGATACCCATATTGGCTCCCACATGTTCCATGATGATCTCATCGGATGAACCACGATGTCAGGGATTCAATCAATCCCGTATACAATTCCCTTTGTCTATCGGTATGTTACTTGCCCGAGATTCGATCGTCGGTATCCCCATACCTCGTTCAATCTTGTTACTGGCAAGTCTCTTTACTCGTTCCGTAACGCATGATCCCGCGGCTAACTCCTTAGTCACATTGAGCTCCTTATGATGATGCATTATCTAGTGGGCCCAGAGATACCTCTCCGTCATACGGAGTGACAAATCCCAGTCTCGATTCGTGCCAACCCAACAAACACTTTCGGAGATACCTGTAGTGCACCTTTATAGCCACCCAGTTACGTTGTGACGTTTGGTACACCCAAAGCATTCCTACGGTATCCGGGAGTTGCACAATCTCATGGTCTAAGGAAATGATACTTGACATTAGAAAAGCTTTAGCAAACGAACTACATGATCTTGTGCTACGCTTAAGATTGGGTCTTGTCCATCACATCATTCTCCTAATGATGTGATCTCGTTATCAATGACATCCAATGTCCATGATCAGGAAACCATGACCATCTATTGATCAACGAGCTAGTCAACTAGAGGCTTACTAGGGACATATTACGATCTATGTGTTGACACATGTATTATGGTTTCCGGTTAATACAATTATAACATGAACAATAGACAATTATCATGAACAAGGAAATATAATAATAATAATAATTTTATTATTGCC
This sequence comes from Triticum urartu, assembly GCF_003073215.2. Lineage (NCBI taxonomy): Eukaryota > Viridiplantae > Streptophyta > Magnoliopsida > Poales > Poaceae > Triticum > Triticum urartu. Next base: position 576,937,950 of record NC_053024.1, read on the forward strand.
TCTAGGGCATATTTCCAACAGTCTCCCACTGGCACTAGAGTCAATAATCTAGTTCACATCGCCATGTGATTAACACTCATAGTTCACATCGCCAGGTGACTAATACCCAAAGAGTTTACTAGAGTCAATAATCTAGTTCACATCACCATGTGATTAACACTCAATGAGTTCTAGGGTGTAACACCCCGGAGTAATGATGCTATAGTAACCCCTGGGGTTAAGTTAATCTTTTTGCTAAACATGTGCCTGATCATTATTGTCTCATGTTCTTTCAAATTCCAGTTGAATTCAAATTCAAATTCTGTGTGAAAATCAAAATGCTCAGACATGAAAACAAAAATGTTCATCATGTGCCAAATATTCCACAACTAATATTGGTGGTGAACCAACATTTTTGCAAAGGGTTTGAGTGGCCTAAACTACTTAAAACAGTGACCTAAGCAATAAATTAAATGCCCTTTTTAATTTACAAAATTGGCAACTATTCCAAAAGCCTCCCAACCTTTTGTGGCAGTTCACCTTAATTCTTTGAATTTGTTTTGATCAGTGGCATAATTTTGCAAAGTCATTTTTGACAAAAAGGAAAATGCAAAAGCTGCTGAAAATAAAAAAAGGAAAAAGGTAAAGTGGGAGAGGCCCTCTACCCCCTCCCTGGACCGAACCCCCCTGGGCCGGCCCAACTCCCCCATCCTAGGTGGCCCACCTCCCCCGGTCGCCCTTCCCCCCTCCCTGTTCCTCCGACCGTGCCCACGGTCGCCACCGAGCCGCCTCGTCGGCGTCGACGATGAGGGATAAGACCCCCGACGCCTCAGGCTCCCCTCTCCCCTCCCACTTGCCCTACCGCCCCACTCGCGCCAGTCCCTATCCCCTCTCCCCGCTCGCTCCATCGCCTCACCTCCTTCTTAGAGCCACCACCCGAGCGCGGGCGCTGCCGTCCTCCGTCGTTGTCGTGGCCACCCGCGACCCCGCGCCCGCTGACCCTGTCGGTGAGCTCCGCGGGGGTCTACTCCTTCGACCGGTGGCCTCAGCTGGAGCTCGGAGGCGTGGCAGCACCGGATCCCCTTCGTCCCCACCTCCGGCTGCCGTCGTTCTTCTTCATCTCCGGCGACGCCTGCTGCTGCTACTAAGCCTCTCACTGGCCTCCGTGTGCCGCGCGATGAGCTCCTCCCTCCCTCCTTTCCTCTCCTCGGCCTCTCCTAGTAGTCGTAGCTGCCGTTCTCATCGCCGCCCGAACGCAGCTCCGCCGCGAGGCTCGCCGCCAATGTTGTGGTCATTGACCTGCCCTTCCAAGCACTCGAACGTGCTCAGGTCCCCTCACCGTGGCCGCTCGTGCCGCTAGATCCCCTCCCCGTGCCCTCTGTCGCCGTTGGCGGAGATGGCCGAACTCTGGCGTCCACCTCGCCGCGTGCCGTCGTCATTTTAGGTCTTACCGAGGCCAACCGTTAGCGCCATGCGACGCGCCTCGCTCCCCTCTTTCGAACGCCACCTCACACGCGCAAAACGGTGGTCGGAGCGCGTTTTCTGACGTGTCCCGAGGCCTCCGCCGCATTTTGGCGTCGCCGGCGTCGAGCCGCCGGTCACCGCCGACGTGGCTGGCCTGGGGCCACCCCAGTGCCACTGCCAGTGGGCCCCATGGGCCCCAGTTGACTTGGTTGACCCAGTCAACTGCTGACTGGGCAGCCCCGTGCCCCTGACAAGCGGGCCCCACCGCACATTTAAGTTAATTAAAACATTTAATAATTAAATCTATTTAGTTAACCTAATCAGTCACTGATTACTGGGGCCCATGCCCCCTAACTAACCCTGTTAGTTTAGTTAAGCCTCTGTTAGACAAAGAGGCTGACAGGTGGGTCCCAACTGTCAGTTTGACTGGTCAACAGAGCTGACGCAGTGCTGACGTCACTGCTGGCGCAATAAACCTTTTTTGCTTTTAAAATAATTCAGAATTTGGTTTAAACTTCGAAATTCCATAACTTTTAAACCGTAGCTCAGATCGTAAAAGTTTATATATGAAAAACGCCCAGAAAAACGAGACGAATCCGAATACGCGGTCCTTTCATCTGTCACATGCCCCTAGCATGCTGAACATGGAACATTCCCCCTCCGGTCATCTGTCTGATACAAGTCCGGAACCGGGAATACATTTCCGGTTGAATTCCCCATTCTCCTATATCGTGTAGTACTACGTTAGGGCAACCCTAGCTCTGCCTTTCGTCATGTTATGCCTTGTGATGCATTGTTTGCTCTGTATTTACTGTTTCTTCTCCCTCTTCTCTCTGGTAGACCCCGAGGCCGATGATGCTGCTGTGATCGACTACGTCACCGACGACCCCTCCTTCTTGTCTGAGCAACCATGCAAGTAAACCCCCCCTTGAGCATTCCGATATTTCCCATTTCTTTCCTCTCATGCTTGCATTAGAACTGCTACTGCTTTATGTATAATCCTACTCTGATGCATAGCCTGTTTTTGTTACCTGCTTTCATACCTTACCTGCTTATTCTAATCTGCTTAGTATAGGTTGGTTAGAGATCCATCAGTGACCCCACCTTGTCCTAGTTGCCTCGCTTTATGTTCGATGACTCGATCAACGTGATCGACGTTCAGGCCCCGACACCGCACATCACCCCCCTAGTTGTACGACACTACAGAGTTTGTATTGAGTACCGAGGGTGAACCTCATACATCACTCCTGATGAGATCTCTGTAGTGTAGCTATTCGGTCGTGATCATCGAGGGTGATTTCCTCCTTAACCACTACCGTTACGGCTCTGTCGTGCAACCCCTCAAGTGTGAACCTCAAGGGTGGATCCTCTTACGTTCACCTTGATGACAACATCGAGTGGAATTCACCGGGGGTGATTCCTCGGGTTTTCCCCTTGATGTTTGCACACACGGGTACTTGGAATTTACAGTTGTTACTTGGATAGGCGGGTCGACCCTGAGGGGTACCCGCGAGTGGAGTCGGGTGGACCTAGAAGGTGCCCGCGAGGTACTTACGAGGCGTGGCCGGGCATTCTTAGCCCTTGCCGCAAGTACTCGAGACGGGGCGACGGGGTCACATCTTTTGTGAGTCTCTGCTTGTTACCGCGCGTTCCTAATCCACTACGATTTGGATATTTGATCCGAGGGGCCTCTGGCCTAATAGCACTAACCATCACGTGGGCATAGTATGGGCGTTCTGCGTCGTATACATCAGCCGAAGCTTAATAAACGTCAGCGACTGAGCGGCGCGCGCCGGGTTGGACTGCGTAAGCACCTGCCTTTTTGAAGGAGGTAGCTAGGTCTGCTCACCGGCCGCGTTTGCAACGTGCAGGAGTTTCCGGGGAGATGGCCCATGACCCCTGGGGGCATAGGTTTAGTCTGGCGTGCTGACCTCTCTATTAAGCCTAGGTCGGGTTGCGGCGTATTGTTTGGCCGAGGCCGGGCATGACCCAGGAAAGTGTGTCCGTCCGGAGTTAATCGAGCGTGGTGGGTAAGTTGGTGCACCCCTGCAGGGAAGAAAACATCTATCGATAGCCTGTCCAAAGGTAACGGACACTTGGAGTTGTATCCCGGTCGATATAATTAGAACTGGATACTTGTGATGAGAAATGGATGGATATGAGATGATAACTGGATAGTATGGCTCTGGGATTGCTTTCTCGCAGGGAGTCGAGAAAGGATCTCTGGCCGAGGTTGATAACATTACTGCTACTTTACTTTATGCTACTCTACTCCCTACTGTTGCTGCAAGATGGTGGTTTCCAGAAGATGCTAGTCTTCGATAGGCTAGGCTTTCCCCTCCCCTTCTGGCATTCTGCAGTTTAGTCCACAGATACATCCCATTTCCTTTGATACAGATGCATACTTAGTTTAGATCTGATGTAAGTCTTGCGAGTACTTTGGATGAGTACTCACGGTTGCTTTGCTACTTCTTTTCCCCCATACCCGATTGTTGCGACTAGATGTCGGATCCCAGGAGCCAGACGATGCCACTGATGACTACTGCTACCTCGAGGGTGCCTACTACTACGTGACGGCCGCTGATGACTTGGAGTAGTTAGGAGGCTCCCAGGCAGGAGGCCTTGCCTTTTCGATCGATGTTGTTTTTGTGCTAGCCTTCTTAAGGCAAACTTGTCTAACTTATGTCTGTACTCAGATATTGTTGCTTCCGCTGACTCTTGTGTTTTCGAGCTTATGTATTCGAGCCCTCGAGGCCCCTGGCTTGTAATATAAATCTTGTATTATTTTAATGTGTGTCTAGAGTTGTGTTGTGATATCTTCTCGTGAGTCCTTGATCTTGATCGTACATATTTGCTTGTATGATTAGTGTACGATTGAATCAAGGGCGTCACAAGTTGGTATCAGAGCCAATTGCCTGTTGGTAGCCCCCTTTCCAACTCCTTGGCCGAAGTCGAGTCTAGTCACTACAAAAACTTTTACTAACATGGTTGTGTGGCTTACGGGCCCACGTCGTCATATGGGTGGTATTAGGATCTTTTATTCCTCGTCTATACTCTGGGACTCTGATCTCTCTTCTATTCGGGTTAAAATGGTTTTACTAACTCTAACATTAGGATCCCGTGGCCACATCCACCCCAAAGATGGATAAGCCATAGTTTTCCTTAGAATAGTGTTCTGGATAGTACACACACCGTCGTGATGACAACGAAGTGGTATCCATCGTACCTCTTTCATTATGCATGTTTCATCATGAATGATCCTTGTTTTTGCAAATGCTCAATGATGAACTACCCCATGTTACTTGTTAGCAGGATGGTTAGACCCGCTGGTCGTGGCCGTGGTGCTAACGATCCACCACCACCCGAATTCTTTGCTGGAATGATGCAACAGTTTGAGCTGAATCGCCAATTCATGGAAGGAATGATGGTTTAGTTTCCTCGTCCGAACATGAATCAACAACCAACCCCAGGAACTCTACAGGACTTCATGCGCCTCAACCCAACTATTTACCGCAGCTCAACTCAACCCCTTGATGCTGATGACTGGCTCCGTGACATCACATATGTAATGGAGTCTGCTAGTGTGGCCCCTGCTAGCTATGTCACCTTTGCATCTTTCTTTCTGAAGGGTCCCGCTGCTCAATGGTGGGACAGCCACAGGCGTACCCTACCTGCTGGAACGGTCATCACTTGGCCGGATTTTCAAGCTGCCTTCTGTGGCCGCTTCATTCCTCAGGGAATCATGGACAGGAAGAAGCGAGATTTCCGCAACCTCACCCAAGGCAACAAATACTGTAGATGCTTATCAGCGGGAATTTTTGGACTTGTCTCGTTATGCTGAAGAAGACATTGCAACTGATGCTCGTAGGCAAGAAAAGTTTCGTGATGGACTTCACCTGATATTAAGCTAGCACTGCTCGCTCATGACTTTGCCGACTTCGCCACCTTGGTGAACAAGGCTATTCAGGTTGGGACTGGTCTTCAGGAACACCAGGGATTCCTTAGGCACAGCCGTGACGCTGGCTCATCTTCGGGCCCGTCAGCGCAGAAGCGTCAGATATGGATTCCCCACAACATGCATCGTCCAGCTGCACCTGCACCAAGACAGACCTATGCCGCACCTCGTCTACCTCCTCCACCGCAGAGGCAGCCCCTTCGGGCTGTACCACCCCAAGCTTCTGCTCCCAATCCCAATGATGGTCTGTGCTTCAAGTGTGGCCTTCCGGGCCATCATTCCAAGAATTGCCCTCAGAATCAGAATCAGCTGGCTCTGCCTTCTAATGCTCGTGGTATCAATCAACCCCGCAACCACAATGCTAGACCATATGGTCGTGGTCAAGCTAAGCATGTTGATCTGAATGAAGCTCAAGACCAACCTGCCACTGTGATGGGTACTCTGCTCGTTAATTCAGTACCAGCATCTGTTTTATTTGATTCAGGAGCATAGCATTCTTTCATATCAGAAGAGTTTGCATTCATGCATGGGATTAAATACGAAGAGATGCACACTCCACTAGTGGTAAAACCCTGCGGGCCAATGCCAAACCTCCATGGTTAGTCACAACGTTTCAGTTGAAATCGAAGGGTTGGAATTTTTTGCATCCCCCATTATTCTGAAGTCTTCCAATATTGACCTCATCCTAGGAATGGATTGGTTGAAAGCACATACGACTTCTATCGTTTGCACCACTAAAACTGTCCACCTTCTGCACCCTTCAGATGAGATAGTAAGCTACCACGCTCAGATTGTTCAAAACACTGAAGCACGACTTTATGCTTTGAATGCGTTGAATGCGGCACCTCTTGAGGGAATTGAAAAGATCCCAGTTGTTCGCGACTTCCTAGACGTCTTTCCAGAAGAACTTCCAGGAATACCTCCTACTCGGGCTGTCGAGTTTGTCATCGACTTGAAACCAGACACCGTTCCTATTGACAAACGACCCTACAAGATGCCGCCTCATGAACTCCTTGAACTTAAGGAGGAAATCGACAAATCTCTTCGCAGTGGTTTCATTCGTCCCAGTTCCTCTGCTTGGGGAGCACCTTCTCTCTTTGTAAAGAAGAAGGATGGAATGAACCGTTTGGTCCAAGACTATCGTCCGATCAACCAAGCAAGAATTCAGAACAAATACCCGCTTCCTCGGATCAATGATCTGTATGATCAACTGGCTGGTTCATCAATATTCTCTAAACTCGACTTGAGGTTGGGTTACCACCAGATCCGTGTTCGTGAAGAGGATATTCCAAAGACCGCCTTCGTCATCGTTATGGTTCTTACGAGTACACCGTCATGTCATTCGGTTTGACCAATGCTCCAGCCACATTCTCTCGTCTGATGAACTACATATTCATGGATTACCTCGACAAGTTCATCGTAGTCTATCTGGATGATATCCTGGTATATTCGAAGAACAAAGAAGAACATGCTGAACATCTCCGACTTGTTCTAGAGAAGCTTCGAGAACATCAAATTTATGACAAGTATTCCAAGTGCGAATTTTGGTTACCCGAAGTCACCTACCTTGGGCATGTCATCTCCAAGGATGGTATTGCCGTCAACCTAGAGCGCGTTCAGGCTATTCTTGACTGGACCCCTCCGAAGACTGTCAAGCAAGTCAGAAGCTTTCTCGGTCTTGCCAGCTATTGTCGCCGCTTTGTCGAGAACTTCTCCAAGATTGCCAAGCCACTGACCAATCTGCTTCACAAAGGCGTTAAGTTCGATTGGACAGACAAATGTCAGGAAAGTTTCCAGGCACTCAAAGACAAGCTGACATCTTCCCCAGTGCTTGCTCCCCCTGATTCTCGCAAGGACTTTGTCGTCTATTGCGATGCTTCACGTCAAGGATTAGGCTGTGTCCTAATGCAAGAGCGCAGAGTGATTGCTTATGCCTCTCGTCAAGTGCGTCCTCATGAAGGGAACTACCCAGTTCATGACCTTGAGCTTACTGCGGTTATCTATGCACTGAAGCTATGGCGACAGTACCTTCTCGGTAATCGTTGTGAGATCTTCACTAATCATCAGAGTCTGAAGTATTTGTTTACTCAGCCAGATCTGAACCTCCGTCAGCAGCGATGGATGGAAGCTATTGCTGACTACAACTGCGGTATATCTTATACACCTGGCAAGGCTAATGTAATGGCCGATGCCCTGAGCCGTAAGTCCAATTGCAACAATCACATGGTCTTCAAAGCTCAAGCCCGCCTTTATGAAGAGTTATGCAAGCTGAACCTTCAACTAGTTCCACAAGGTTCTCTGAATAACCTTGTCCTGGAACCAACTCTGCTGAAAGCAATTAAGTCCGCTCAAGCCAAAGATGCTCACGTGGATTTGATGAAAAAGGATCTTGCCTTAGAGAAATCCAGAGATTTCTCACTTGGTGAAGATGGAACCTTATACTTCAGAGATCGCATTGTCGTACCCCCGTTCGAGATTATGACAGAGAAGGTGATGAAAGAAGCGCATGATACCCCTCTCTCTATTCATCCGGGAAGTACCAAGATGTATCTAGACATCCGTCAGAAGTACTGGTGGTCTAATATGAAGCAAGACATTGCTCGATATATTGAAGAATGTGACGTTTGTCGTCGCGTCAAAGCAGAACATCAGAAACCGGCTGGGCTTCTGCAACCTCTCCCTATTCCTGAATGGAAATGGGATAAGATCCAAATGGACTTCGTCACTGGCCTTCCCAAGTCTCAGAAAGGTAACGATGCTATCTTTGTCATCATCGACCAATTCTCGAAGGTTGCTCACTTTCTGCCAGTCAAGGAGACTATCACTGCTAGTCAATTAGCAAACTTGTATATCTCCAGAATTGTGTCACTCCACGGCATTCCGGAGGAGATCAGTTTAGACCGCGGCAGTATTTTCACTTCGAAGTTCTGGGATAGTTTCCAAGAGGCAATGGGAACTCATATTACCTGGAGCACTGCTTATCATCCCCAATCCCAAGGCCAAGTCGAGCGAGTCAATCAAATTCTTGAAGACATGCTTCGGGCTTGTGTTATTTCTTTCGGCAAAAAGTGGGAAGAATCTCTCCCTTATGCGAAGTTCTCTTATAACAACAGTTATCAAGCCACCTTAAAGATGGCACCCTTCAAAGTGCTTTATGGACGTAAGTGCCGAACCCCTCTGAATTGGTCAGAAACTGGGGAACGGACGCTCATTGGTCCAGACATTATTCAACAAGCTGAAGAGCAGGTTCGCATTGTCCAGGATAATCTCAAGGCGGCCCAGTCCCGTCAGAAGAGCAACTATGACCGGAAACACTGGGGTTCAACTTATCAACCTGGTGAATAAGCTTATCTGCGTGTCACTCCTTTGAGAGGCACTCATCGGTTCGGGGTGAAGGGCAAGCTAGCTCCGCGCTACATTGGTCCCTTCCGCATCCTCGCCCGTTGTGGACTGGTGGCTTATCAATTCGAGTTGCCACCTCAATTCTCTCACGTCCATGACGTCTTCCACCTGTCGCAACTTCGTCATTTCTTCAAGGATCCGGAACGTGTAGTGGATCCGAAATTGATTGAAGTTCAAGATGATCTCACATACAAGGAGCATCCGATCTGCATTCTTGAAGAAGCTGAACGTCGAACACGCCAGAAGGTTACCAAGTTCCTCAAGGTGCAATGGTCAAATCATTCTAAAGATGAAGCCACTTGGGAACGTGAGTATAACCTCCGTGCTGAATACCCCGACCTGTTCCCTTCTACCTCTTAATTCTCGGGACGAGAATTTCTTTTAGAGGAGGAGAGCTGTAACACCCCGGAGTAATGATGCTACAGTAACCCCTGGGGTTAAGTTAATCTTTTTGCTAAACATGTGCCTGATCATTATTGTCTCATGTTCTTTCAAATTCCAGTTGAATTCAAATTCCGTGTGAATTTCAAAATGCTCAGACATGAAAACAAAATGTTCATCATGTGCCAAATATTCCACAACTAATATTGGTGGTGAACCAACATTTTTGCAAAGGGTTTGAGTGGCCTAAACTACTTAAAACAGTGACCTAACAATAAATTAAATGCCCTTTTTAATTTATAAAATTGGCAACTATTCCAAAGGCCTCCCAACCTTTTGTGGCAGTTCACCTTAATTCTTTGAATTTGTTTTGATCAGTGGCATAATTTTGCAAAGTCATTTTTGACAAAAAGGAAAAAGCAAAAGCTGCTGAAAAAAAAGGAAAAAGGTAAAGTGGGAGAGGCCCTCTACCCCCTCCCTGGACCGAACCCCCCTGGGCCGGCCCAACTCCCCCCATCCTAGGCGGCCCACCTCCCCCGGTCGTCCTTCCCCCTCCCTGTTCCTCCGACCATGCCCACAGCCTTCACCGAGCCGCCTCGTCGGCGTCGATGACGAGGGATAAGACCCCCGACGCCTCGGGCTCCCCTCTCCCCTCCCACTTGCCCTGTCGCCCCACTCGCGCCAGTCCCTATCCCCTCTCCCCGCTTGCTCCGTCGCCTCGCCTCCTTCTCAGAGCCACCACCCGAGCACGGTCGCCGCCGTCCTCCGTCATTGTCGCGGCCACCCGCGGCCCCGCGCCCGCTGACCTTGTCGGTGAGCTCTGCGGGGGTCTACTCCTTCGACCGGTGGCCTCAGCTGGAGCTCGGAGGCGTGGCAGCACCGGATCCCCTTCGTCCCCACCTCCGGCTGCCGTCGTTCTTCTTCATCTCCGGCGACGCCTGCTGCTGCTACTAAGCCTCTCACCGGCCTCCGTGTGCCGCGCGGTGAGCTCCTCCCTCCCTCCTTTCCTCTCCTCGACCTCTCCTAGTAGCCGCAGCCGCTGTTCCCGTCACCGCCCGAACGCAGCTCCGCCGCGATGCTTGCCGCCGACGTTGTGGTCATTGACCTGCTCGTTCGAGCACTCGAATGTGCTCAGGTCCCCTCACCGCGGCCGCTCGTGCCGCTAGATCCCCTCCCCGTGCCCTCTGTCGCCGTTGGCGGAGATGGCCGAACTCCGGCGTCCGCCTCGCCGCGTGCCGTCGTCATTTTAGGTCTCCCCGAGGCCAACCGTTAGCGCCACGTGATGCGCCTCGCTCCCCTCTTTCGAACGCCACCTCACGCACGCAAAATGGTGGCCGGAGCGCGTTTTCCGACGAGTCCCGAGGCCTCTGCCGCATTTTGGCGTCGCCGGCGTCGAGCCGCCGGCCACCGCCGACGTGGCTGGCCTGGGGCCACCCCAGTGCCACTGCCAGTGGGCCCCACGAGCCCTAGTTGACTGGGTTGACCCAGTCAACTGCTGACTTGGTAGCCCCGTGCCCTTGACAAGCGGGCCCCACCGCACATTTAAGTTAATTAAAAAATTTAATAATTAAATCTATTTAGTTAACCTAATCAGTCACTGACTGCTGGGGCCCACGCCCCCTAACTAACCCTGTTAGTTTAGTTAAGCCTCTATTAGACAGAGAGGCTGACAGGTGGGTCCCACCTGTCAGTTTGACTGGTCAGCAGAGCTGATGCAGTGCTGATGTCACTGCTGACGCAATAAACCTTTTCTGCTTTTAAAATAATTCAGAATTTGGTTTAAACTTCAAAATTCCATAACTTTTAAACCATAGCTCGGATCGTAAAAGTTTATATATGAAAAACGCCCAGAAAAACGAGACGAATCCGAATACGTGGTCCTTTCATCTGTCACATGCCCCTAGCATGCTGAACATGGAACATTCCCCCTCCGGCCATCTGTCTGATACAGGTCTGGAACCGGGAATACATTTCCGGTTGAATTTCCCTTCTCCTATATCGTGTAGTACTACGTTAGGGCAACCCTAGCTCTGCCTTTCGCCATGTTATGCCTTGTGATGCATTGTTTGCTCTGTATTTACTGTTTCTTCCCCCTTTCCTCTCATGCTTGCATTAGAACTGCTACTGCTTTATGTATGATCCTACTCTGATGCATAGCCTGTTTTTGTTACCTGCTTTCATACCTTACCTGCTTATTCTAATCTGCTTAGTATAGGTTGGTTAGAGATCCATCAATGACCCCACCTTGTCCCAGTTGCCTCGCTTTATATTCGACGACTCGATCAACGTGATCGACGTCTAGGCCCCAACACCGCACATCACCCCCCTAGTTGTACGACACTACAGAGTTTCTATTGAGTGCGGAGGGTGAACCTCATACATCACTCCTGATGAGATCTATGTAGTGTAGCTATTCGGTCGTGATCATCGAGGGTGATTTCCTCCTTAATCACTTCTGTTACGGCTCTGTCATGCAACCCCTCAAGTGTGATCCTCGAGGGTGGATCCTCTTATGTTCACCTTGATGACAACATCGAGTGGAATTCACCGGGGGTGATTCCTCGGGTTTTCCCCTTGATGTTTGCACACACACGGATACTTGGAATTTACAGTTGTTACTTGGATAGGCGGGTCGACCCTGAGGGGTACCCGCGAGTGACGTGGAGTCGGGTGGACCTGGAAGGTGCTCGCAAGATACTTACGAGGCGTGGCCGGGCATTCTTAGCCCTTGCCGCAAGTACTTGAGACGGGGTGACGGGGTCACATCTTTCGTGAGTTTTTGCTTGTTACCGGCGCGTTCCTAATCCACTACGATTTGGATATTTGATCCGAGGGGCCTTTGGCCTGATAGCACTAACCATCACGTGGGCATAGTATGGGCGTTCTGCATCGTACACATCAGCCGAAGCTTAATAGACGTCAGCGACTGAGCGGCGCGCGCAGGGTTGGACTGCATAAGCTCCTGCCTTTTTGAAGGAGGTAGCTAGGTCTGTTCACCGGCCGCGTTCGCAACATGCAGGAGTTTCCGGGGAGATGGCCCATGACCCCTGGGGGCATAGGTTTAGTCCGGCGTGCTGACCTTTCTATTAAGCCTAGGTCGGATTGTGGCGTATTGTTTGGCCGAGGCCGGGCATGACCCAGGAAAGTGTGTCCGGCCGGAGTTAATCGAGCGTGGTGGGTAAGTTGGTGCACCCCTGCAGGGAAGATAACATCTATCGATAGCATGTCCTACGGTAACGGACACTTGGAGTTGTATCCCGATCGATACAACTAGAACTGGATAGTTGTGATGAGAAATGGATGGATATGAGACTTGGATATGAGATGATAACTGGATAGTATGGCTCTGGGATTGCTTTCTCGCAGGGAGTCGAGAAAGGATCTCTGGTCGAGGTTGATAACATTACTGCTACTTTACTTTATGCTACTCTACTCCCTACTGTTGCTGCAAGATGGTGGTTTCCAGAAGATGCTAGTCTTCGATAGGCTAGGCTTTCCCCTCCCCTTCTGGCATTCTGCAGTTTAGTCCACAGATACAGCCCATTTCCTTTGATACAGATGCATACTTAGTTTAGATCTGATGTAAGTCTTGCGAGTACTTTGGATGAGTACTCACGGTTGCTTTGCTACTTCTTTTTCCCCATACCCGATTGTTGTGACCAGATGACGGATCCCAGGAGCCAGACAACGCCACTGATGACTACTGCTACCCCGAGGGTGCCTACTACTACGTGACGGCCGCTGATGACTTGGAGTAGTTAGGAGGCTCCCAGGCAGGAGGCCTTGCCTTTTCGATCGATGTTGTTTTTGTGCTAGCCTTCTTAAGGCAAACTTGTCTAACTTATGTCTGTACTCAGATATTGTTGCTTCCGCTGACTCTTGTGTTTTCGAGCTTATGTATTCGAGCCCTCGAGGCCCCTGGCTTGTAATATAAAGCTTGTATTATTTTAATTTGTGTCTAGAGTTGTGTTGTGATATTTTCCCGTGAGTCCTTGATCTTGATCGTACATATTTGCGTGTATGATTAGTGTACGATTGAATCGAGGGCGTCACATAGGGTTTAATCATGTTATGCTTACGAGAGAGGTTTTAGTCAACGGGTCTGCAACATTCAGATCCGTGTGTTCTTCGCAAATCTCGATTTCATATTGTAGATGTTGCTACTATGCTCCACTTGGAGCTATTCCTAATGGTTGCTCCACTATACGTATCCGGTTTGCTACTCAGAGTCATCCAGATAGGTGTTAAACCTTGCATCGACGTAACCCTTTACGCCGAACTCTTTATCACCTCCATAAACGAGAAACATTTCCTTATTCCTAAGGACAATTTTGACCGCTGTCCAATGATCCACTCCTGGATCACTCTTGTACCCCCTTGCCAGACATGTGGCAAGGCACATCACGGTACACAGCATGGCATATCGTATAGAGTCTACGGCTAAGGCATAGGGGACGACTTTCGTCCTTTCTCTTTCTTCTGCCGTGGTCGAGCTTCAAGTCTTAATTTCACACCTCACAACTCAGGCAAGAACTCCTTCTTTGACTGATCCATCTTGAACTCCTTCGAGATCATGTCAAGGTATGTGCTCTGTGAAATTCTTATCAGGCGTCTTGATCTATCTCTATAGATCTTGATACCCAACATGCAAACAGTTTTACACAGGTCTTCCTTTGAAACACTCCATTCAAACAACCCTTTATGCTTTCTAGAAACTCTACATCATTTCCGATCAACAATATGTCATCCATATATACCTATCAGAAATGTTGTAGTGCTCCCACTCACTTTCTTGCAAACTTTGTATAAACCCAAATGCTATGATCGCCTCATCAAAGCGTATGTCCAACTCCGAGATGCTTGCTCTAGTCCATAGAAAGATCGCTGGAGTTTGCATACCTTTTAGCATCCTTAGGATTGACAAAAACCTTTTGGTTGCATCACATACAACCTTTCCTCACGGAAACCGTCAAGGAAACTTTGTTTTGACATCCATCTGCCTGATTTTGTAAATGAAAATGCAGCAACTGCTAACATAGTTATAACAGACTTTAGCATCACTATGATTGAGAGAGTCTCATCATAGTCAACTCCTTGAACTTGTCGGAAACTTCTTTGAGACAAGTCGAGCTTCACAAATGGTGACATTACCATCAGCGTATGTCTTCTTCTTAAAGATCCATTTATTCTCAATGGCTTGCCGTTCATCGGGCAAGTCCACCAAAGTCCATACTTTGTTCTCATACATGGATCCTATCTCGGATTTCATGGCTTCTTGCCATTTGTTGGAATCCGGGCCCACCATCACTTCTTCATAGCTCATAGGTTCATCGTTGTCCAACAACATGACCTTTAAGAGAGGGTTACCACTGAGAAGTTGTACACACCCTTGTCGACCTACGAGGTTCGATAGTAATTTGATCTGAAGCTTCATGATCATCATCATTAGCTTTCTCTTCAACTGACGTAGTTGCCACAGAAACATCTTTCTGTGCTGCTACTCTCTGGTCGAAGTGAAGGTTCAACAACCTCATCAATTTCTATCTTCCTCCCACTCAATTCTTTCGAGAGAAACTCTTTCTCGAGAAAGGACATGTTCTTAGCGACAAACACTTTGCCCTCAGATCTGAGATAGAAGGTATACCCAATCGTCTTGTTTGGGTATTCTATGAAGATACAATTTTCTACTTTGGGTTCGAGCTTTTCTGACCGAAGCCTATCGACATAAGCATCGTAGCCCCAAACCTTAAGAAACTACACCTTTGGTTTCTTGCCAAACCATAGTTCATATAGTGTCGTCTCCACGGACTTATATGGTGCCCTATTTAAAGTGAATATAATTGTCTTTAATGCATAACCCCAAAAAATAGCGGTAGATTGGTAAGAGACATCATGCACCATATCCAATAAGGTTTGATTACGACATTCGGACAAACCATCATGCTATGGTGTTCTAGGCGGCGTCAACTGTGAAACGATTCCACCTTGTCTTTAGTGATTGCCAAACTCACAACTCAGATACTTTCCCTTTGATCAGATTGAAGGAACTTGATCTTCTTGTTACGATGATTCTCAACTTAACTCTGAAATTGCTTGAACTTTTCAAACATTTCATACTTATGCTTCATTAAGTAAATATACCCATATCTACTCAATTCACCGGTGAAGGTGAGAAAATAACGATATCCACCGCGCGCGTGATACGTCCATTTTGCATCATTCTTTTGTATAGATATTTATTGCATTATGGGCTGTTATTACACATTATGTCACAATACTTATGCCTATTCTCTCTTATTTTACAAGGTTTACATAAAGAGGGAGAATGCCGTCAGCTGGGATTCTGGGCTGGAAAAGGAGCAAATATTAGAGACCTATTCTACACAGCTCCAAAAGTCCTGAAACTCCACGGAAGACGTTTTCGAAATATATAAAAAATACTGAGAGCAAGAACTTCACCAGGGGGCCACACCCTGCCCACGAGAGTGGGGGGCGCGCCCCCTACCTCGTGGGCCCCTTGGTGGCCCTCCGGTGACCATCTTCTGCTATACGAAGTATTTCGATGAAAAAAATAAGAAGCCATCTTCTCGAACGAAACTCCGCCGCCACGAGGCGGAACCTTGGCGGAACCAATCTAGGGCTCTGGCGGAGCTGTTCTGCCGGGGAAACTTCCCTCCCGGAGGGGGAAATCATCGCCATCGTGATCACCAACGCTCCTCTCATCGGGAGAGGGCAATCTCCATCAACATCTTCATCAGCACCATCTCCTCTCAAAACCCTAGTTCATCTCTTGTATCCAATTCTTGTCTCCAAGTCCGGGATTGGTGCTAGTAGGTTGCTAATAGTGTTAATTACTCCTTGTAGTTGATGCTAGTTGGTTTAATTGGTGGAAGATCATATGTTCAGATCCTATATGCATATTAATACCCCTCTGATTATGAACATGTTTATGCTTTGTGAGTAGTTACTTTTGTTCCTGAGGACATGGGAGAAGTCTTGCTATTAGTAGTCATGTGAATTTGGTATTCGTTTGATATTTTGATGAGATGTATGTTGTCTCTCCTCTAGTGGTGTTATGTGAACGTCGATTACATGACACTTCACCATTATTTGGGCCTAAAGGAAGGCATTGGGAAGTAATAAGTAGATGATGGGTTGCTAGAGTGACAGAAGCTTAAACCCTAGTTTATGCGTTGCTTCGTAAGGGGCTGATTTGGATCCATATGTTTCATGCTATGGTTAGGTTTACCTTAATACTTTTGTTGTAGTTGCGGATGCTTGCAATAGAGGTTAATCATAAGTGGGATGCTTGTCCAAGTAAGGGCAGCACCCAAGCACCGCTCCACCCACATACCAAATTATCAAAGTACCAAACACGAATCATATGAGCGTGATGAAAACTAGCTTGACGATATTCCCATGTGTCCTCGGGAGCGCTTTACATCATATAAGAGTTTTTCCAGGCTTGTCCTTTGCTACAAAAAGGATTGGGCCACCTTGCTGCACTTTATTTACCTTTGTTACTTGTTGCTCGTTACAAATTATCCTATCACAAAACTACCCGTTACCACTTATTTTAGTACTTGCACAGAATACCTTGCTGGAAACCGCTTATCATTTCCTTCTGCTCCTCGTTGGGTTCGACACTTACTTATCGAAAGGACTACGATAGATCCCCTATACTTGTGGGTCATCAAGACTCTTTTCTGGCGCCGTTGCCGGGGAGTGAAGCGCCTTTGGTAGGTGGAATTTGGTAAGGAAAAATTTATATAGTGTGCTGAAATTTACTGTCACTTGTTATTATGGAAAGTAATCCTCTGAGGGGCTTGTTTGGGGTATCTTCACCCCGAGCAATAGAGCAAAGAGTTGCTCCTCAAACTACTCAACCTACTGAAAATGAAAATGAAAATAAAAATGCCTGCTTTGAAATTCCTTCGGGTATGATAGAAAAACTGCTAGCTAATCCTTTTTTAGGAGATGGAACAAAACATCCTGATGAACATCTAATATATGTGGATGAAGTTTGTGGATTATTTAAGCTTGCTGGTGTACCCGGAGATGTTGTTAAGAAGAAGGTCTTCCCTTTATCTTTGAAGGGAGATGCATCGACATGGTATAGGCTATGTGATGATATGGGGTCTTGGAATTACAAACGATTGAAATTGGAATTACATCAGAAGTTTTATCCTATGCATCTTGTTCATCATGATCGCAATTACATATATTTTTTTGGCCTCGTGAAGGAGAAAGCATCGCTCAATCTTGGGGGAGTCTTAAATCAATGTTATATTCATGCCCCAATCATGAGCTCTCAAGAGAAATGATTATTCAAGATTTTTATGCTCGGCTTTCTGATAACAATTGCACCATGCTTGATACTTCTTGTGCCGGCTCTTTTATGATGAAGACTATTGAATTCAAATGGGATTTATTGGAAAGAATTAAACGCAAATCTGAAGATTAGGACCTCGACAATGGTAAGGAGTCGGGTATGACACCTAGTTTTGATTGTGTTAAATCTTTTATGGATACCGATATTTTTTGTAAATTTAGCACTAAATATGGACTTGACTCTGAGATAGTAGCTTCTTTCTGTGAATCTTTTGCTACTTATGTTGATCTCCCCAAGGAGAAGTGGTTTAAATATCATCCTCCCATAGAAGTAAAAGTAACTGCACCTATTAAAGTTGAAGAAAAGATTGTCACTTATAATGATCCTATTGTTCCTACTTCTTATGTTGAGAAACCACATTTCCCTGTTAGGATAAAGGATCATGCTAGAGCTTCAACTGTAGTTCGTAAAAGCAATATTAAAACATATACACCTCCTGAAAAAGTTAAATTTGAACCTAATATTGCTATTGTTAAAGATCTCTTGTCTGATAATATTGATGGGCATGTTATTTATTTCTGTGATGAAACTGCTAGAATTGCTAAACCCTGTGCTAAAGATAAACCTAGACCTGTGGTAGGCATGCCTGTTATTTCTGTTAAAATAGGAGATCATTGTTATCATGGCTTATGTGATATGGGTGCTAGTGCTAGCGCAATACCTCATTCCTTATACAAAGAAATTATGCATGATATTGCACCTGCCGAGATAGAAGATATTGATGCCACAATTAAACTTGCCAATAGAGATACTATTTCACCAATGGGAATTGTTAGATATGTTGAAGTCTTGTGTGGGAAAACTAAATATCCTGCTGATTTTCTTGTTCTTGGTTCCCCACAAGATAGCTTTTGTCCCATTATATTTGGTAGACCCTTCCTGAATACTGTTAATGCTACCATAGATTGCAAAAGGGATGTTGTTACTATCGGTTTAGATGATATGACTCATGAATTTAATTTCTCTAAATTTAGTAGACAACACCATGAAGAAGAATTACCTAGTAAGGATGAAATTATTGGTCTTGCTTCTATTGCCGTACCACCTAGTGATCCTTTAGAACGATATTTGCTAGACCATGATAGTCAGTGGGTAAGCCCTGTCCATTGTGTCCCTAAGAAGGGAGGTATTACTGTTGTTCCTAATGATAAAGATGAATTGATCCCTCAAAGAATTATTACAGGTTATAGGATGGTAATTGATTTCCGCAAATTAAATAAAGCTACTAAAAAGGATCATTACCCCTTACCTTTTATCGATCAAATGTTCGAAAGATTATCCAAACATACAAATTTTTGCTTTCTAGATGGTTATTCTGGTTTCTCTCAAATACCTGTGTTAGCTAAAGATCAATCAAAGACTACTTTTACATGCCCTTTTGGTACTTTTGCTTATAGACGTATGCCTTTTGGTTTATGTAATGCACCTGCTACCTTTCAAAGATGCATGATGGCTATATTCTCTGACTTTTGTGAAAAGATTTGTGAGGTTTTCATGGACGATTTTTCCGTCTATGGATCTTCTTTTGATGATTGCTTGAGCAACCTTGATCGAGTTTTGCAGAGATGTGAATAAACTAATCTTGTCTTGAATTGGGAAAAGTGCCACTTTATGGTTAATGAAGGTATTGTCTTGGGGCATAAAGTTTCTAAAAGAGGTATTGAAGTTGATAAAGCCAAAGTTGATGCTATTGAGAAGATGCCATGTCCCAAGGACATCAAAGGTATAAGAAGTTTCCTTGGCCATGCCGGATTTTATAGGAGGTTCATTAAGGACTTCTCAAAAATTTCTTGGCCTTTGACTAATTTATTACAAAAAGATATACCATTTGTTTTTGATGATGATTGTGTAGAAGCATTTGAAATACTTAAGAAAGCATTGATCTCTGCACCCATTGTTCAGCCACCTGATTGGAATTTACCCTTTGAAATTATGTGTGATGCAAGTGATTATACTGTAGGTGTTGTTCTAGGAGAAAGAGTTGATAAGAAATTAAATGTTATTCAATATGCTAGTAAAACCCTAGACAATGCTTAAAGAAATTATGCTACTAATGAAAAAGAATTCTTAGCGGTTGTATTTGCTTGTGATAAGTTCAGACCTTATATTGTTGATTCTAAAGTAACTATTCACACTGATCATGCTGCTATTAAATATCTTATGGAAAAGAAAGATGCTAAACCTAGACTTATTAGGTGGGTTCTCCTGCTACAGGAATTTGACTTACATATTGTTGATAGAAAGGGAGCTGAGAACCCCGTTGTAGACAACTTATATAGGTTAGAAAATGTGCTTGATAACCCACCTCCTATTGATGATAGCTTTCCTGATGAGAAATTAAATGTCATAAATGCTTCTCATACTGCTCCATGGTATGCTGATTATGCTAATTACATTGTTGCTAAGTTTATACCACCTAGTTTCACATACCAGCAAAAGAAAAAGTTCTTCTATGATTTGAGGCATTACTTTTGAGACGACCCACATCTTTATAAAGAAGGAGTAGATGGTGTTATTAGACGTTGTGTACCTGAGCATGAATAGGAACAGATCCTACGCAAGTGTCACTCCGAAGCTTATGGAGGACACCATGCTGGAGATAGAACTGCACATAAGGTATTGCAATCTAGTTTTTATTGGCCTACTCTCTTCAAGGATGCCCGTAAGTTTGTCTTATCTTGTGATGAATGTCAAAGAATTGGTAATATTAGTAGACGTCAAGAAATGCCTATGAATTATTCACTTGTTATTGAGCCATTTGATGTTTGGGGCTTTGACTATATGGGACCTTTTCCTTCCTCTAATGGTTATACACACATTCTAGTTGTTGTAGATTATGTTACTAAGTGGGTAGAAGCTATTCCAACTAGTAGTGCTGATCATAACACTTCTATTAAAATGCTTAAAGAAGTTATTTTTCCAAGATTTGGAGTCCCTAGATATTTAATGACTGATGGTGGTTCACATTTTATTCATGGTGCTTTCCGTAAAATGCTTGCTAAATATGATGTTAATCATAGAATTGCATCCCCTTATCATCCTCAATCTAGTGGTCAAGTAGAATTGAGTAATAGACAACTCAAATTAATTTTGCAAAAGACTGTTAATATATCTAGAAAGAATTGGTCCAAGAAACTTGATGATGCATTATGGGCCTATAGAACTGCATATAAAAATCCTATGGGCATGTCTCCGTATAAAATGGTCTATGGAAAAGCATGTCACTTACCTCTCGAACTAGAACACAAGGCATATTGGGCTATTAAAGAACTCAATTATGATTTTAAACTTGCTGGTGAGAAGAGGTTATTTGATATTAGCTCACTTGATGAATGGAGAACCCAAGCCTACGAAAATGCCAAGTTGTTTAAATAAAAAGTTAAAAGATGGCATGACAAAAGGATACAAAAGCGTGAGTTTAATGTAGGTGATTATGTATTGCTATAAAACTCTCGTTTAAGATTTTTTGCATGAAAACTTCTCTCTAAATGGGAAGGTCCTTACGTTATCGAGGAGGTCTATCGTTCTGGTGCCATAAAAATCAACAACTTCGAAGGCACAAATCCGAGGTGGTGAACGGTCAAAGAATCAAACATTATATCTCAGGTAATCCCATAAATGTTGAAACCAATGTTATTGAAACCGTAACCCCGGAGGAATACATAAGGGACACTTTCCAGAACGTTTCAGACTCTGAAAAGGAATAGGTATGTGGTACGGTAAGTAAACCGACTCCAAAACAGTTTTTAAGGCAATATTTCTCCGTTTTGGAATATTTAGAAAAATAGAAAAATAAGTAGCAGTCCGGGAAGGACACGAGGGCTCCACGAGGGTGGAGGGCGCGCCCTACCCTACTGGGCACCCCCTACCTCGTGGGCACCTCGTGTGCTCTCCGGACTCCGTTTTCGTACACGACACGTATTTTGGTCGGTAAAAATTCATTATATAATCTCCCGAAGGTTTTGACTCCCGTATCACGCAAAAATCTCTTGTCTCTGTTTCGAGCTGTGTTCTGCCAGGGTTGTCAAGGCTAGGCATTATGTCGTCTCCCTCCTCCTCCAACCATGAGCGCAACGATGCTTGGCTAATGAAGATAGAGCTGAAGAGAGAAGAACCCATGGAGATCAACAAGGATGAAGGGATCAAGAAGGCCATGGTGGACCAAGTTCCGGCAATAGAAGACACCCTTCAACTGGATCACAATCTTCTTACCCCAACAGAAATCGAAGCTTTCATGATGATTGAGTTAGCTCGTATACAAAATAAGTATCTCACACGTGAAAATATTTTGTTGAAGGAGCATATCATCGCACTCAAGGGCATTATCCGCAAGTTAGAAGACCTCCTATGCTCGATGTGCGACTATCCATCATCAACAACTCCACCTTCTTCACCAACAAAGGAGACATGATCACATGGGTATGGGCACTCCCCTTGGCAACTGCCAAGCTTGGGGGAGTGCCCCGGTATCATATCACCATCAATTTTATCTTTACCGTTTTTCTTAGTTCGATCCTTTTGGTAATATCTTGATCTAGTAGAATAAAAGTTCTTAGTATGATCTAGTTGTGAGTTTTTCTTTATAATCCTTCTATGTAATCGAGTCTGTGAGCTATATAATAAATATTAGTGTTGAGTCAAGGGCTTGATTATTTTGCCATGATCCTAAATAAATAAAAGAAAAGAGAAAGAAATAAAAAGAAACAAAGAGATCATGTGAGTCTTATGGAGAGTAATGAGCTCACATAGAAAAGTATGATGAATAAAAGTTGTTGAGGGTTGACAAACATAGTTTTGGTCATCGTTGCAATTAATAGGAAGTAATAAAGAAAGAGAGGTCTTCACATATAAATATACTATCTTGGACTTCTTTTATGATTGTGAGCACTCATTAAAACATGACATGCTAAAAGAGTTGACGTTGGACAAGGAAGACAACGTAATGGATTATGTTTTCTTACATCTGAGATAAATTATATAGTCTTGGATCATCCAACATGTCTGAGCTTGCCTTTCCCCCTCATGCTAGCCAAATTCATCGCACCAAGTAGAGATACTACTTGTGCTTCCGAATACCCTTAAACCAGTTTTGCCATGAGAGTCCACCATACCTACCTATGGATTGAGTAAGATCCTCCAAGTAAGTTGTCATCGGTGCAAGCAATAAAAATTGCTCTCTAAATATGTATGACTTATTAGTGTGGGAGAAAATAAGCTTTATACGATCGTGTGATATGGAAGAAATAAAAGCGATAGACTGCATAATAAAGGTCCATATCACAAGTGGCAATATAAAGTGACGTTCTTTCGCATTAAGATTTTGTGCATCCAACCATAAAAACGCATGACAACCTCTGCTTCCCTCTGCGAAGGGCCTATCTTTTATTTCTATCTCCTACATTGCATAAGAGTCATGGTGATCTTCACCCTTCCTTTTACATTTTATCCTTTGGCAAGCACAGTATGTTGGAAAGTGTCGGGGGACTAACCCACGAGCACCTATGGGACCGGCGGACCGAGTCCCTTTCGGTTCGGCGGGGGCAAGGGTCGCACGAAGAGCGGATCGAGGCGAAGCACACGAGCAGTTTACCCAGGTTCGGGCCGCACGGATGCGTAAAACCCTACTCCTGCTTTGTGGTTTGTATTGAGTTCTTGCTCGGGAGCGCGGAGTGCTACAGTACACTCCAGCAGCTAACGAGACCGAGCGTGAGTGTTCTCTTCCTCCCCCCTCTACGTTGCGCATGGGCCTCCTTTTATATGCTCAAGGGGTCACCGACAGGTGGCAACGTAGACAAGGGTAAAAATGGAAAGGTGTTGCGGTTGGTACAGCTATCTGCTATAGTGTATCATACCTAACCCTGACGGCAGGGGACCAGGGCATTAAATGCCCGTCTGCGTCGCCTAAATAGTGCAAAAGGGACCGCCAGGGACGCCACCGCTCGCCACGAATGGCAATCTTGTCCAGCGCCGCTTGCCACCGCGCACCGCTGGCTGCACAGCCTCCGCCACGTACGCCTGAAGGGTCCCCAGAGCGACCGTTGGTGGATGTGCTGGAGCGCGGACACAGAGTGGTGGCTTGCCGCGGCAGCGCCTTGCGCGGTCGTTGTCGTCGCGTCCGGGAGCTTGTTCGGCTTCACCGGCCTTGCCGGACGCGTGGCGCGTCGCGGCAAGTTCCTTGAGAATGCCTTGGTGGCCTTCCCGGCAAGCTCCTTGCCGGGGTTGTCTCCTTGGCTTGGAACTTTGTCCTTGAATGGCTCAAAGGAACACGAGGACTTGGCGGTCACCGGCAAGCTTGCGCGGGATGCTGCGGACTGCCCGTGCACAAGTTCGGTATAGGTACCCCTACTCTAGTACCGACAGGAGCCCCGGGCTGGGCATACACGGTGCGAGCCGCTGTTGGGGCCAGGCCCAAAACAGGGCACGGGCACGCGCGGCCTGGTTACGCCGGTATCTCTCCGTATCCACCGCGTCCTCCCCGAACGGCACGCATTGAATGGCGGCGTCGTGGGACAGATCGGGTGGTTTCTTTATCGGAAGGCGGAACGTCCGCCCCCTCCCTCTTTATAAGCAAGGGAAACAGGGGTAGTTCGCCCATTCGCCGGTTGCTACTCCAATCTCAGAAATCTCCGCCGCTCCCTCGTCTTCCCAAAGCTGAAAGAGAGCAGCGCCCCGCCCCCCATCGCCACCAGCACCACCAACGCCGTCGACCTCCTCCACCACTTCCGCCATGGCTCCGAGAGCCGACAAAGGGAAGGTTGTGAAGTCGACCGAGGCGCAGCGGCTTGCGGCGCTGCGAAAGGAGCGGGCAATCTTCCCCCCCAAGCTCGCCGCGAGGGAGCTGAGGGAATTACTACCTCTTCTGGTCGACGGAGACGCGAGCGCATCCGCGCATGAAGGTACTTCCAGCCGCCGCTTGGAAAATGGCTCCAAACGGATATCCTTCTTCGCCTTGTTCTTCTACTACGGGCTCTGCCCGCCCTTCTCTGAGTTTTTCTGCGATATTATGAACACCTACGGGTTCCGCCTCCTTGACTTCACCCCCAATGCTGTTCTGACCATGGCAGTTTTCGCACATCTCTGCGAAAACTTTGTCGGAGTCTATCCCAATGTAGCCCTTTTTCGCCACTTCTTTATGCCCCGAGTAGAGAGAGGAGAGCCTTTATCCGGCGGAATCGCCTGGATCTCGAGGGCTGGCAAGAAGGACACTTATCCGGAGGGAGAGTTCCGTGGCAAGTGGGAGGAATGGAGAGCAGACTGGTGCTGGATTGTCGAGGAGAACCCACAGCCGTTTACCGCCCGGCGCCAAGCCCTAGTAGCACACGGCAGTGATTGGAGTGACGTGGCCCCGGAAGACGATTTGCTTAAGATTGCCGTCACCCGGATCCAACGCCTCAGGCTTGCCGGGCTCACTGTAGGCGCTGTTGGCGCAGATTTTCTTCGCCGCCGCATCGCCCCCTGCAGGAATGGAGGAGACCCGCCTGGGAACTCAAGAATGCGGCGGATATCATGAGGCTGCGTCCGGGCCTCAACTTCAACTTCACTGTTCTGGAGCTTAACGCGATGCTCCAGGAGCTGTCCAAGTACGACCCTCAACATCCCGAAGTGTTCAGGTTGCCGACGGGTGTCGTCCCGCTGTGCAACAACTCCGCGCTCGACCGCATCCGGGCAATGATGCCGCCGTGCGATTCGCATGGAATTGTCCCAACTTGGCAAGAGCCTGCAGACGACGTCGTGCAGGAGTTCTTTGACGGCTTGGTAGAAGTGCCGGTCCGCTCCGACGAAAAGGATAGCCTCACCCGCGACACCACCGATGCGGAGATGACACGCATCGCCACTAGGCTGGAAGAGGCGGCGGCAGCCGCAGCCGCGGGCGAATTTGGATTCACCGTGGAGGAGGCAGAGGCAGCAGAGGCGGCAAGCCGTGCCGAGAGGAGCTCGTCGGCGAGAAAGAGCTTGCCGGGCATAACGTCGAGTCGAGCGAGCCCGCCGAGGATACGAGCGGCTCGCTGGAGATCAACTCCTCTTCCTCCTCATCTTCAGGCAGCTCGCCGCAAGCAGAGCCTCCATCCCCACCAAGAAGGCGTCTCCGCAAGGCCGGGGACGTAGCGGGGCGAGGCGAGTGAACAGTCGCCGCGCCGCGCGACACGCTCCACCGCGGCAAGCACTGTTGCTGCGGGAGCACCTCAGCTGCGGCAACTGGAGCGGGGTCCACCCGGACCACCGCTTCTGCCCGCTTCTCACGCCGCGGCGGCAGCCGGAGCGGGGTCGTCTCAGACCACCGCCACTGTTCCCGCCAAGCGGCCAAGGGAAACTACTCCTCCGCGTCCTCGCGCCGGACGTGAGCCGGACTTCGACTTCTCCGTGTTCAGCTCCAACGAGGAAGAAGAAGAGTAAGATTCTCTTGTTGTACTTGTAGTTCTTCAATTCTTGTTGTTTTGTCTTATATCTCATTTGCTTTACTCTGAACTTATTCCTTTTTAGGACTCTGGCCCAGAGAGCAGTGAAGAGAGCCAAGATCCCGGTGATTGTCATCGAGGACGAACCCACCGCGACAGCAAGGGGTGCGTCCGAGACAACCTTGCCGGACCCGGCAACTGTTCTCCAGAGCAGCCCCCAGCGTAAGTGTATGGTTCGCTTTCCGCTGTTAGGCGTGCATGGATACTCTTTCTTTGCTGACATCTGGCTGTTGGTTTGTGTAGGAGCATAGCAGCCCCACCAGGAGCGCCGGAGGCCGCCCCCGAAATGCCAAGGGAGAGTCCTCCGGCAAAGGAGAGTTCTCCGGCAAGGGACAGCACCAGCGTCCCCCCGGCGGCGGAGACTACGACTGCCGAACCCAGTACAGGTAATCTTCTCTTCAAAGCTTCCCTTGGGTTCTTCTTCTTTTTGGGTATTTGCTTGACTTTTCTCACTTTTCCGGCCATCAGACCCATCTGCTGCGGAGCCGATGGAGACCGAGGTTGCTGCCGACGACGCCGCTGCCACTGAAGAAGCAGCCGGCGCTGATGATCCCGCCGGCGACGAGGCCGCCAAAGCTGCCGCCGCAGCAGCTGGCGAGGGGTCTGGCGATCGCACTGACGGCCCTGAGGCCGCAGGAGCGCCAGGCGCTACGTCGACCGCCGACCCGTCCGCCGCTGCCGCAGCGCCAGGCTCCGAAGAGCCCCAGCCAGGCGTCTACTTGAAGGCCGGCGATGGCGTCTTCATCAACCTCCCCTGGGCGTCAAGCTCCAGGGCGCCGGTCGAGGGAGAGAGCTTCGACGGAGAGGTGCTCGCCTCCGCTGGGCTGACGCTCGTTGATGCGCGAGCAGCAGCAGCGGCGAGCCTGAGGAGGAGCGGCTGCTGCGAAGCTGTTGTCGCTCTACCGCGCGGCAAGCCAAGCTGGAATCCCGCGAGGCGCTTGTCGCGAAGGCGGGAGCGGACATCGAGAAGCGCGCGGAGGAGCTCCGGGGTCTCAACCAGGAAGCTCTCCGGTCCCTGGCAGAGGAGCGGGAGCAACTCGCCGAAGAGCAGAAGGCCTTCTTCGAGAAGGCCGAAGTTGAAGAGCAACAGCGGCTTGCCGCTGAGAAGCTGTCTGCGCAGGAGGGCGAGCTGGTGCAGCGGAAAGTTAACCTCGACAGCCACGAGGAGGAGCTTGCCGCGCGTGAGCAAAAATTCGGCGGAGCCCTTAAGCAAGCAGAGGATGCTGCCGCAGTTGCCGAGGCCGCCAAGAAGGAGCTGGAGACGAAGGTGGCGCAGCTGGAGGCCGATCTCAAGGCGAGTGGTGAAGAGCTTGCCGCGCTCAAGCGTGAGCGGGAGAAGGACGCCCACAGCAACTCAGAGCTGCAGGTCGTCTCGCCGAGAAGGGCAAAGAGCTTAGCGCCGCCAAGGACTCCAACGCAGATCTTGAGTTGAAGCTGACCACTTTGACCAAGACGCTGGAGAAAGTGGAGCACTGGACGGAGGGTCTCGTGAGTGCTGCCGCAGATATCGACAGGGAGCTGGCGCAGCTGGGGGTGGAGGATCTCGGGTATCCCTCTGATGAGAACCTCCAACCCAGCGCCAAGCTCACCTTGTTCTTCAAAGGCGTGGCGACGGCCCTCCAGCGGCTCGGGAGAAGATCCCAAAGCAGCTGGCCGACGAGTCGCGCAAGATCTGCGCGGGAGCTCTTCAAAAGGTGTTGGTGAAGGTGGCCTTCCGCAACCCGGGCCTCAACCTCACCAACGTCCTCAAGACCCTGCCGCCGGATGCTGATCTGGAGGCGCTCAAGACCCTTGTCGCACCCATTGTGGACAAGGTGAGCGGGATCAAGAGGATTGAGGGCGATCGCGTAGACTAGGCCGCCCGTTTTCTTCTTTTCTTGTCGCTGCTGGTCATGTTATGAGAACAATCTGTTAGAGCCGCGACAAGCTACCTTGTAATATAACTCTATTCCGGGTAATGATTGCAATGTTATTCCCTTTACTTGATTCCTCCCTTTGTATGTTTTTGCCCTACGCTTTTAGGGAACTTGCCGGTGCAGGCACCTTAGCCACGAGCGCTGAGTGCGGGACGTCAGCAGCCTGCTGGCGGTGCCGCTACCGACAAGAAACCTTGTCGCAACTAGTCGCAGCTCACTTAAGTTGTTGAGCGGACTCGAAACAAAGTAAGGGCGCAACTAGCTACGAGTTGGTTCCTCCGCGCACAGGTTTTCCATACAAAGTGCGGTCGTTCAAGGGAGATAACTTAAAAATTTAAAAAATCTGATTGCTCAAACTTTGGCAACTTAGCTTTTCTGTTGTTTGCTTCCCGGTAAGGCGAAACTTTCTTGAACGACGCCTGGTCCATACCATTATCTTCTCCTTTCCCCCCGGCAAACTTGTGGGCGAGGGAACCTTCCTTTCCTTGAGAAAAAAGAAAGAGGAGAAAATAAAGATATGGAGCCTTACGGCTCGTTATTGCTTACCGGGGAGTAGGTGCTGCACAAAGTGTCAGATCACATATGCAAAAAATAGAAAGCATGAAATTGACAAGATGTGCGGAGCATATGAGCTTTACTTATGCACGGGGTCTGCGCCCGGCTTTGTACAAAGGATTACATGCAACAGCGGCAAGACTTGTACAAAAGGTGGTTGCCGGAACAGGTTCCGGCAACCGCGCCTTACGGGTAAAACTTACGAAGATGCTCAATGTTCCAGGAATTGCTCACCGGAATGCTATCTTCGGTCTCAAGGCGGACAGCGCCAGGCCTAGTGACTCGTTTCACCCGGTAAGGGCCTTCCCACTTCGGCGTCAACTTGTTGGAATTCTTGGCGGACTGAACACGCCGAAGAACAAGGTCGCCTTCCTCGAGACTTCTGGCGTTAACTTTGCGGCTATGGTAGCGGCGCAAAGCTTGCTGGTAGCGAGCAGCTCGTACAGCAGCCTGAAGACGGTCTTCCTCAAGGTAGCGCGTCATCTTGTCGCAGCTGCTCTTGCTCAAGCTCATCATAAGCGAGCACTCGAGGTGACCCGTATACGAGTTCCGTGGGGAGAACTGCCTCTGCTCCATAGACTAGAGCGAAAGGTGTCTGGCCAGTGGCTCGATTTGGCGTCGTCCTGATCGACCAAAGAACCACCGGCAGCTCCTCGATCCAGTTTCTTCCGCACTTGTGCAGCCTGTCGAAAGTCCTGGTCTTGAGCCCACGCAGCACTTCAGCATTTGCCCTCTCCGCTTGACCGTTGCTTCTCGGGTGAGCAACAGAAGCGAAGCAGACCTTGGCGCCAAGATCTTGGACGTACTGCATGAAGGTGCGGCTCGTGAATTGCGTACCGTTGTCGGTGATTATCCTGTTAGGGATCCCGAAGCGGCAAACAATCGACCTGAAGAACTTGACTGCTGACTGTGCTGTCACCTTCCTCACTGTTCCACTTCCGGCCACTTTGTGAACTTGTCGATTGCAACGTACAAGTACTCAAAGCCCCCGACTGCTCGGGGAAAGGGGCCGAGGATGTCGAGCCCCCAGACCGAAAATGGCCAGGATAAAGGGATCGTCTGGAGAGCTTGAGCTGGTTGGTGTATCTGCTTGGAATGGAACTGGCACGCTTCACACTTGGTTACTTGTGCAGTTGCATCCTGGAGGGCTGTCGGCCAAAAGAAACCTTGCCGGAATGCTTTGCCGGCAAGTGCTCTTGCGCCAATGTGGTGACCACATATGCCTCCATGTATCTCTGCCAACAGCTTTTGTCCGTCTTCCCGGTGAATACACTTCAATTTCACACCGTTGAGTCTTCTTCTGTACAGTGTGTTGTCGACAAACTGGTACATACTTGACTGCCGGGCTACTCTTTCCGCTTCTTCTTGCTCTTCGGGAAGTTCTCCTGTCTGAAGGAAACGGACAATCTGCTGTGTCCATGCTGGAGCTTGTGGCTCGACAACAAGGACTAAAGGCAAATCTGCTGCTGCGGGAACATCCGCTTCTACGGCGAGAACCTGCGGCTCTGCCGGAGCTTGACGTTCCCCGGCAAGCTTGCCGGAGCAAAACTTGTCGGGAGTTTTTGCTTCAACGGAACAAACCCTAGGGCTTGCCGGAGCAGACTGCTCCTCAGCGCTCTTGGCGTTGATCTTGGGGACCTTCTTGGCGGCGGCTTCGGGAAGCTCTGCCGGAAAATAGTCACCAGAAATCAACTTCCTCTTCTTGCTCTGTCCAGTTGATGGCGTTACAGACGGTTGAGTCAGCTTGAGCACAAAGATCCCTGGTTCCACAGGTAACTTAAGTGCGGCGCACTTTGATAGGCCATCGGCAATGGCGTTCTGAGCTCTTGGAACATGCTCCATCTGTAGGCCGTCAAAGTGCTCTTCTAGCTTTCTCACTTCGTCGACGTAGGCTTCCATCAACGGACTCTGATAGCTCTTGTTCACTTGGCGGACGACAAGCTGCGAGTCACCCCTGACAATGAGCTTCTTGATCCCAAGGTCTGCCGCGATCCTGAGACCGGCAAGCAAGCCTTCATACTCTGCAGTATTGTTTGTTGCTTGCTCCTTGGGAAAGTGCATCTGGACTACGTACTTGAGGTGCTCTCCGGTGGGTGCGACAAGCAGCACGCCAGCGCCGGCGCCTTGCAGCGAAAAGGCACCATCAAAGTACATCAGCCACTCTTTGCTTGCTTCCTCGACCTTCTGCTTGACGGGCCGCGCATAAGGACAAACGGCAAGATGGTGCTCAATTACTTTCCTGGGAACACCGGGGAGGTCAGACGGTAGCCACGCAAACACGTCAACGTTCGCCCGCAGGAAAGCAATGAGCGCGCTTTCCTATTTAGGGTCGAGAGTGGCACTGATGGTGAAGGTACCACCAGTGCCGCCCTCCTTGGCGGACACCTTCTTGGTCTCTGGCGGAGCTGCCATTGCCTTCTTACACTTGCCGGTGGAGCTCGATGGTGCGTCCTCGACGGCAGCGCAGCACTCCGAAGAGGTGCGCTTGCCGGAGTGGGCATCAGAACTCTTGCCGGACTTGGTCTTCTTCTTCCCCCCGGGAACTTCAACGGCAGGTGACTTGCGATCTGTTGCGGCTGCCGCTTCCCGGTAGATCTTGGCGGCGCAGATAAGGGCATCCTTCTTGTCGCCAGGGACAGAGATGACGCTTATCGGGCCTGGCATCTTCAGCATGTTGTATGCGTAGTGAGAGGCTGCCATGAACTTGGCGAGTGCTGGACGGCCGAGTATCCCATTGTAAGGCAATGGAAAATCGGCAACGTCAAAAGTGACCCTCTCAGTCCTGAAGTTCACCTCGTTGCCAAATGTTACTGGCAACGTGACCTTCCCCTTCGGCTTGCTCCTTCCCGGGTTGATTCCTTGGAATGTGCCGGTCTCTTCAAGCTCGCTGTCAGGGATCTGGAGTTTCTGGAGTACAGCGGAGGAGATCAGGTTCAAGCCGGCCCCGCCGTCAACTAGCATCTTAGTGACCTTGAGGTTGCGGATAGTTGGTGAAACCAACATCGGCAAGCACCCGACCGCAGTTGTGCGATCAGGGTGGTCCTCAATATCAAAGATGATAGGCGTGCTGGACCATTTCAGAAGCTTGCGTGACTCGACAGGTGGTTCCGCCGCATTGACTTCCCGCACCCACTGCTTGAGTTGGCGGTGCGAAGTATGCAGAGAAGCACCGCCGTCAACGCACAAGACCTCTGTGGCTTTCTGGAACTCCTGCTCACTGGTCTCGACATCCATCCATGTCTTCGTCGTCGTCGTCATCTTCATCCTTGTCGCGGCCGCGGGGAGGTCTGTCTCCTTGCCGCTGCTTGGCCTTGCCGCGGCGTCCTCCCCGGCCGGCGCGCTTCTTGCCGGATTCTCCAGCGCCTCCTTGGGCCCTCTCCTTGTCGCGTCGCTCGTATTCAGCCTTTTGCTGCTGGACAAGCTGCTCGACCTTCTTGCAGCTCTGGAGGTCATGGCCCTTGGTGCGGTGGATCTTGCAGTACTGCTTGTCGGTGCCGTCCTGCTTGTCGGCGACCGCCACAGCTGGCAGTTGGTGCATGCGGCAATCTCCTTGCCGGAGCTACCAGCTTTGGCTTTCTTGGCGCCACCTTCGTTGCCGGACTGCTCAATGACTAGCACATCTTTGCCTTTCTTCTTCCTGTTGTTCCGCCGCCGGTTTTTCTTTGCCGGGGCAGCATCCTCGCTGTCAGATCCTCCTGCTCCTGTATTCTCTCCGGGGAGTTTCCTCCCTTCCTCAGCACGTGCACACTTGTCGGCCAGGGCATACAGCTCACTGACGTCTCTGATCTTGCACATCGCCATCTCCTCCCGCATCCTGCGGTTACGCACGTTCTGATGGAACGCGCTGATGACCGCGGCAGGGTGGACATCTGGGATGTTGTGCTGTACACGGCTGAATCTCTGAATGTACTTGCGCAGGGGCTCTCCTTCCTTCTGGGTGCGAGCAGATGAAGGTCACTCTCTTGGCCATGAGGTTTGTGGCGCCTGTAAAGGCGCCGACAAACTGATGGCATAGGTCTGCCCAGGAGGATATGGAGTTGTCCGGCAAGTGCATGAGCCAGGACCTGACGTTGGGCTTGAGCACCAGCGGGAAGTAGTTGGCAAGGATCTTGTCGTCCCGCCCCCCGGCAGCCTGCACCGCGATGGTGTAGATGCTGAGGACTCCGACGGATGCGACTTGCCGTCGTACTTCTCTCGGTACGTCTGGCTTGAAATTCTTCGTGCTGGGCCACTGGACTTGCCGCAGCTCACGAGTAAACGCAGGGCAACCTACCGCGTACGGCAAGTCGCCTGGTTCCCCTGGCGCATGCATGTCGACAGAGGGCCCAGCACGCTGGTCCGATGACGTCGCGCTCTCTTTGGCGCTCGATGCGAGTACGAGCGTCTTCTGCTGCCGTTCGTTGAAGAACTTGGCGCTGATCGCGACGAGCTGTGGATCTGATGACGCGGTGGAGTCGCTGTCGAAGGTGGATCCGGCGAGTCGGCGATCTTGGCCTTTCGGGGCGGAGAGTGCACAGTGGTTGCACCCCCACCGGTCTTGTCGCCACCGGCTCGTGCCTGGCTGACTTGCCGCGGCTGCGACGTGCTCGGCTGCCGTTGAGTGTCGCCGTTGGCGAAGCCGATGAGACTCTGAATGGTGGCCCTCCAGTCGTCGATCTTGTCTGCCGTTGGAGGGTAGTCAGGAGCAGTTGAGCTCGCGCCAAAGCTTCTGCTATAGTGGAGGTGGCGGTGGCGAACGGTGCGAGGAGAGGGATATGCTCGGACTTCTACTATGTAGAAGGAGGCAGTATCCGTCCATGGCGACGTGCCTCGCTCGTGCCAGCAATGTTGGGCGTGCATGCTGGTCTGGAGCACTCCGAGATCCCACCAGCTCGATCTTGGTCAGCAAACGCATGGTACTGTGAGTACATGACGCTGCGGTCCGCGCTCCTGAGATGGGCGCGGTGCATGTACGGACGCCGAGGTCTTGGAGTGCGCCCGATCGTTGTGGGAGCCGGCTACGCCGTCGATGGGCAGGGCAGCCTTGTCCTTGGACCTGGCAGCACCGTGAGCTCCCTCGTCGACGCCCGTTCTTCCGCCGGCTTCTGCCCCATCAGCTGTTTGCTCCGGCGATGGTGGGTTCAGCGCGGACGGAGCAGCCGCC
This sequence comes from Triticum urartu, assembly GCF_003073215.2. NCBI lineage: Eukaryota > Viridiplantae > Streptophyta > Magnoliopsida > Poales > Poaceae > Triticum > Triticum urartu. The sequence continues at coordinate 576,971,593 of NC_053024.1, forward strand.
CCCGAAGCCTTCTTCTTCGGCGGCATGTCGATGAAAGATGATGAAAGATCTAGCTCGTGTGAAGGCGATCTGGTTCAAAACCTCGACGCCCCTACCGGGCGCACCAAGATGTCGGGGGACTTAACCACGAGCACCTATGGGACCGGCGGACCGAGTCCTTCGGTTCGGCGGGGGTGAGGGTCGCACGAAGAGTGGATCGAGGCGAAGCACATGAGCAGTTTACCCAGGTTCGGGCCGCACGGATGCGTAAAACCCTACTCCTGCTTTGTGGTTTGTATTGAGTTCTTGCTCGGGAGCGCGGAGTGCTACAGTACACCCCAGCAACTAACGAGACTGAGCGTGAGTATTCTCCTCCCTCCCTCCTCTACGTTGCGCATGGGCCTCCTTTTATATGCTCAAGGGGTCACCGACAGGTGGCAACGTAGACAAGGGTAAAAATGGAAAGGTGTTGCGGTTGGTACAGCTATCTGCTATAGTGTATCATACCTAACCCTGACGGCAGGGGACCAGGGCATTAAATGCCCGTCTGCGTCGCCTAAATAGTGCAAAAGGGACCGCCAGGGACGCCACCGCTCGCCACGATGGCAATCTTGTCAGCGCCGGTTGCCACCGCGCACCGCTGGCTGCACAGCCTCCCGCCACGTACGCCTGGAAGGGTCCCAGAGCGACACGTTGGTGGATGTGCTGGAGTGCGGACACAGAGTGGTGGCTTGCCGCGGCAAGCGCCTTGCCGCGGTCGTTGTCTTGTCGCGTCCGGGAGCTTGTCGCTCATCGGGCCTTGCCGGGACGCGTGGCGCGTCGCGGCAAGTTCCTTGAGATGCCTTGGTTGGCCTTCCTGGCAAGCTCCTCTTGCCGGGGTCTTGTCTCCTTGGCTTGGATACTTTGTCCTTGAACGGCTCCAAAGGAACCACGGAGGACCTTGGCGGTCACCCGGCAAGCCTTGCCGCGGGATGCTGCGACTGCCCGTGCACAAGTTTGGTATACTAGGGTACCCCTACTCTAGTACACCGACAGAAAGATCCTGGTATATATGGCTAATTAGATGTGAGTTTTCATGAACTATTACTGTTGACATTACCCTTGAGGTAAAACGTTGGGAGGCAAAACTATAGGCCCCTATCTTTCTCTGTGTCCGATTAACTCCATACCCATAAGTATTGCGTGAGTGTCAGCAATTGTGAAAGACTATATGATAGTTGAGTATGTGGACTTGCTGAAACGCTCTTATATATTGACTCTTTCCTATGTTAAGATAAATTGCAATTGCTCCAATGACTGAGATTATAGTTTGTTAGTTTTCAATGAAGTTTACTCTTCGTACTTCAGATTGTGATTGAATTATTACTCTAGCATAAGAAATCATATGACAAGAATTATATAAGTTGTTGTTCTAAGAATGATCATGATGCCCTCATGTCCGTATTTTATTTTTTATCGACACCTCTATCTCTAAACATGTGGACATATTTTTCGATTTCGGCTTTTCGCTTGAGGACAAGCGAGGTCTAAGCTTGGGGGAGTTGATACGTCCATTTTGCATCATGCTTTTATATCGATATTTATTGCATTATGGGCTGTTATTACACATTATGTCACAATACTTATGCCTATTCTCTCTTATTTTACAAGGTTTACATAAAGAGGGAGAATGCCGGCAGCTGGGATTCTAGGCTGGAAAAGGAGCAAATATTAGAGACCTATTCTGCACAGCTCCAAAAGTCCTGAAACTCCACGGAAGACGTTTTCCAAATATATAAAAAATACTGAGAGCAAGAACTTCACTAGGGGGGCCACACCCTGCCCACGAGGGTGGGGGGCGCGCCGCCTACCTCGTGGGCCCCCTGGTGGCCCTCCCGTGACCATCTTCTGCTATATGAAGCCTTTCGATGGGGAAAAAATAAGAAGCCATCTTCTCGGACGAAACTCCGCCGCCACGAGGCGGAACCTTGGCGGAACCAGTCTAGGGCTCTGGCGGAGCTGTTCTGCCGGGGAAACTTCCCTCCCGGAGGGGGAAATCATCGCCATCGTCATCACCAACGCTCCTCTCATCGGGAGAGGGCAATCTCCATAAACATCTTCATCAACACCATCTCCTCTCAAAACCCTAGTTCATCTCTTGTATCCAATTCTTGTCTCCAAGTCCGGGATTGGTGCTAGTAGGTTGCTAGTAGTGTTAATTACTCCTTGTAGTTGATGCTAGTTGGTTTAATTGGTGGAAGATCATATGTTCAGATCCTATATGCATATTAATACCCCTCTGATTATGAACATGTTTATGCTTTGTGAGTAGTTACTTTTGTTCCTGAGGACATGGGAGAAGTCTTGCTATTAGTAGTCATGTGAATTTGGTATTCGTTTGATATTTTGATGAGATGTATGTTGTCTCTCCTCTAGTGGTGTTATGTGAACGTCGACTACATGACACTTCACCATTATTTGGGCCTAGAGGAAGGCATTGGGAAGTAATAAGTAGATGATGGGTTGCTAGAGTGACAGAAGCTTAAACCCTAGTTTATGCGTTGCTTCGTAAGGGGCTGATTTGGATCCATATGTTTCATGCTATGGTTAGGTTTACCTTAATACTTTTGTTGTAGTTGCGGATGCTTGCAATAGAGGTTAATCATAAGTGGGATGCTTGTCCAAGTAAGGGCAGCACCCAAGCACCGGTCCACCCACATACCAAATTATCAAAGTACCGAACGCGAATCATATGAACGTGATGAAAACTAGCTTGACGATATTCCGATGTGTCCTCGGGAGCGCTTTACATCATATAAGAGTTTGTCTAGGCTTGTCCTTTGCTACAAAAAGGATTGGGCCACCTTGCTACACTTTATTTACTTTTGTTACTTGTTGCTCGTTACAAATTATCCTATCACAAAACTATCTGTTACCACTTATTTCAGTACTTGCACATAATACCTTGCTGGAAACCGCTTATCATTTCCTTCTGCTCCTCGTTGGGTTCGACACTTTTACTTATCGAAAGGACTACAATAGATCCCCTATACTTGTGGGTCATCAGCGCGTCAACAGTCACCGGACCGCACACATCAGCATGTATGATTTCCAACAAGTCACTTGCCCGTTCCATTGTTCCAAAGAACGGGGTTTTAGTCATCTTGCCAAAGTGGCATGGTTCGCATGTGTCAAGTGATTCAAATTCAAGTGACTTCAAAAGTCCATTAGCATGGAGGTTCTTTCATGCGCTTTACACGAATATGACCTAAGCGGCAGTGCCACATGAAAGTGGTACTATCATTATCAACTCTACATCTTTTGGCATCAATGTTATGAACATGTGTATAACTACGACCGGGATTCAATAAACCATTCATATTGGGTGCATGACCATAGAAGGTATTATTCATGTAAACAGAATAACCATTATTCTTTGACTTAAATGAATAACCGTATTGCAATAAACATGATCTAATCATGTTCATGCTCAACGCAGAAACCAATGCAAACAACATTTATCTAGGTTCAACACTAATCCCGAAGGTAGAGGGAGCGTGCGATGGTAATCACATCAACCTTGGAAACACTTCCAACACACATCGTCACCTCGCCCTTAGCTAGTCTCCGTTAATTCCGTAGCTTTTGTTTCGAGTTACCAATATTAGCAACTGAACCGGTATCTAATACCCGGGTGCTACTAGGAGTACTAGTAAGGTACACATCAATAACACACATATATCAAATATACTTTTGTTGAAGTTGGCAACCTTCTTATATACCAAGTATTTGAGGCAGTTCCACTACCAGTGACCGTCCCCCTAATAGAAGCACTTTCTCTCGGGTTTGGGTTCTTGGGTTTCTTCACTGGAGCGGCAACTGGCTTGCCATTCAGGAAGTTTCCCTTCTTGCCCTTGCCCTTCTTTGAAACCAGTGCTCTTGTTAACCATCAACACTTGATGCTCCTTCTTGATTTCTACCTTTACGGCCTTAAGCACGACGAACAGCTTCGGGATTATCTTCCCTTGCATGTTATAGTTCATCACGAAACTCTAGTAGCTTGGTGATAGCGACTGGAGAACTTTTGTCAATCACTCTCTTATCTGGAAGATTAACTCCCACTTGATTCAAGTGATTGAAGTACCCAGACATTCTGAGCACATGCTCACTGGCTGATCTATTCTCCTCCATCTTGTAGGCAAAGGTCTTGTCAGAGGTCTCAACCTCTCAACACGGGCATGAGCCTGAAATACCAATTTCAGCTCTTCGAACATCTCATATGTTCTATGGCGTTCAAAATGCTTTTGGAGCCCCGACTCTAAGCCGTAAAGCATGGCACACTAAACTATCAGGTAGTCATCAGAACGTGTCTACCAGATGTTCACAACATCCACAGACTACGCCAGAGGGGTTGGCACACCGAGCGGTGCATCAAGGACAGAAGCCTTCTATGTAGCAGTGAGGACAATCCTCAGACTACGGCCCTAGTCTGCACAATTGCTTACAATATCTTTCAACTTAGTCTTTCTCTAGGAACGTATTAAAACAAAGAGCTAAAGCGCGAGCTATAAATCCACAACATAATTTGCAAAGACAATTTAGACTATGTTCATGATAATTAAGGTCATCGAATCAAATTATTCAATGAACTCCCACTCAGATAGACATCCCTCTATTCATCTAAGTGATACATGATCCGAATCGACTAGGCCATGTCCGACCATCACGTGAGATGGACTAGTCATCAACGGTGAACATATCCATGTTGATCGTATCTTCTATACGACTCATGTTTGACCTTTCGGTCTCTTGTGTTCCGAGGCCATGTCTGTACATGCTAGGCTCGTCAAGTCAACCTAAGTGTTTTGCATGTGTAAATCTGGCTTACACCCGTTGTATTCAAACGTTAGAATCTATCATACCTGATCATCATGTGGTGCTTCGTAACAACGAGCCTTCGCAACGGTGCACAGTTAGGGGGAACACTTTCTTGAAATTTTAGTGAGGTATCATCTTATTTATGCTACCTTAATTCTAAGAAAATAAGATGTAAACATGACAAACATCACAAGCAAATCATAAAGTGACATGATATGGCCAATATCATCTTGCGCCTTTGATCTCCATCTTCGAGGCGCGGCATGAACACCATCGTCACCGGCATGACACCATGATCTCCATCATCGTGTCTTCATGAAGTTGCCTTGCCAACTATTACTTCTACTACTATGGTTAACGGTTAGCAATGAAGTAAAGTAATTACATGGCGTTTTCATTGACACGCATGTCATAAATAAATTAAGACAACTCCCATGGCTCCTGCTGGTTGTCATACTCATCGACATGCAAGTCGTGATTCCTATTACAAGAACATGATCAATCTCATACATCACATATATCATTCATCACATCCTTTTGGCCATATCACATCACATAGCATACCCTGCAAAAACAAGTTAGACGTCCTCTAATTGTTGTTGCATGTTTTATGTGGCCGCTATGGGTTTCTAGCAAGAATGTATCTTACCTACGCAAAACCACAACGGTGATATGCCAATTTCTATTTACCCTTCATAAGGACCCTTTTCATCGAATCCGATCCGAATAAAGTGGGAGAGACAGACACCCGCCAGCCACCTTATGCATCAAGTGCATGTCCGTCGGTGGAACCAGTCTCACGTAAGCGTACGTGTAAGGTCGGTCCGGGCCGCTTCATCCTACAATGCCGCCGGATCAAGATAAGACTAGTAACGGTATGCAAATTGAACAAATCATCGCCCACAACTGCTTTGTGTTCTACTCGTGCATAGAATCTACGCATAGACATAGCTCATGATGCCATTGTTGGGTAACGTAGCAATAATTCAAAAAATTCCTACGTGTCACCAAGATCAATCTAGGAGATACTAGCAACAAGAGAGAGGCAGTGCATCTTCATACCCTTGAAGATCGCTAAGCGGAAGCGTTACAAGAACGCGGTTGGTGGAGTCGTACACGCAGTGATTCAGATCGCGGTCGATTCCGATCTAAGCGTCGAACAACGGCGCCTCCGTGTTCAACACACGTACAGCCCGGGGACGTCTCCTCCTTCTTGATCCAGCAAGGGGAGAGGAGAAGTTGAGGGAGAACTCCGAAAGCATGATGGTGTGGTGGTGATGGAGCTCGTGGTTCTCCGGCAGGGCTACGCCAAGCGCTACGGAGGAGGAGGTGTAGGAGAGGGGGAGGGGCTGCGCCAGGGGAAGGGTGCGGCTGCCCTCTCTCCGCCTCACTATATATAGGGGGAAGGGGTGGAGGAGGCGCCCTAGGGTTCCCTAGGGGAGGGGCGGTGGCCACAGGGGAAACCCTAGATGGGTTTGGGCGCCCCACCCATAGGAAACTTGCCCCCCAAGCTGGGAGGGGTGGCAGCCCTAGGGGAGGCGCCCCCACCTCTCCAAGTTATGTGAGATGGGGTGGGAGGGGCGCTCAGCCCCTTAGTGGGCTGATGTGCCCCCTCCCCTTGGCCCATAATCCCCCCAACACTTGTTGGGGCCTCCGAAACCCCTTTCGGACACGCTGGTCGTCACCCGGTACCCCCGAAACAATTCCGGACTCCAATACCCTTCGTCCAATATATCGATCTTCACCTATGGACCATTCTGCAACTCCTCGTCATGTCCGTGATCTCATCCCGAACTCCGAACAACCTTCGATAACCACATACTATTTCCCATAACAACTCTAGCGTCACCGAACCTTAAGTGTGTAGACCCTACGGGTTCGGGAACCATGCAGACATGACCGAGACATCTCTCCGGCCAATAACCAATAGAGGGATCTGGATACCCATATTGGCTCCCACATGTTCCACGATGATCTCATCATATGAACCACGATGTCGGGGATTCAATCAATCCCGTATACAATTCCCTTTGTCTATCGGTATGTTACTTGCCTGAGATTCGATCGTCGGTATCCCCATACCTCGTTCAATCTTGTTACTGGCAAGTCTCTTTACTCGTTCCGTAACGCATGATCCCGTGGCTAACTCCTTCGTCACATTGTGCTCATTATGATGATGCATTATCGAGTGGGCCCAGAGATACCTCTCCGTCATACGGAGTGACAAATCCCAGTCTCGGTTCATGCCAACCCAACAGACACTTTTGGAGATACCTGTAGTGCACCTTTATAGCCACCCAGTTACATTGTGACGTTTCGTACACCCAAAGCATTCCTACGGTATCCGGTAGTTGCACAATCTCATGGTCTAAGGAAATGATACTTGACATTAGAAAAGCTTTAGCAAACGAACTACACGATCTTGTGCTATGCTTAAGATTGGGTCTTGTCCATCACATCATTCTCCTAATGATGTGATCTCATTATCAATGACATCCAATGTCCATGGTCAGGAAACCATGACCATCTATTGATCAACGAGCTAGTCAAATAGAGGCTTACTAGGGACATATTACGATCTATGTATTCACACATGTATTACGGTTTCCGGTTAATACAATTATAGCATGAACAATAGACAATTATCATGAACAAGGAAATATAATAATAACCATTTTATTATTGCCTCTAGGGCATATTTCCAACACTACACCACCCTCACATTATGTTTAGCGACAGGAAAATAACCTTTTATACATTCCTGCATTCATGTAACAAGCATGCCGTGTTTTTTTTTTGCGTGGGACTCATTGGGATTTAAATCATAATTGTGTCATGTGGCTTTGGTGGTAAGGTCTTTTGGGATTTAAAGCAGTGTTGGTAGTATAGAAATAATGCAGCCCTAGTCACCTTACCTCTCTCTACGTAGTACGTTGGGTCCCACCAGTCAGAGGATGAAACAAACAAATTAATGAGAAAACTTAAAAGCACCAGCGGTGTATCTTACCTCACACATCTCGCTACTGCTCGTGAACACTGTCCAATTGATCCCTCTGTTCGCTCACGTACTATTTTAAGTGAATCCTTATTATAACATGGACACAATATGCATGCGTGCACTCGCACACTAGCACGCAATGGGTAGACACATGATAGTTAGCACACAGCACGCACACACTGGCGACCGGCGACGTAGTTGAGGCCGCGGGGTCATATTTCGGCAGCCGCACGACAATCGTGCACACAAGGCGAGTAGAGCGACCTAGTGTGGGTGTCATCATAATCATCATTGATGGCCATGTCATCTAACGCAGATGGAGTTCGTATGCGTTGCGCCACAAGCAGAGAGAGCTTGGACTTGGCGTATGCTACCTCTTGAGCACTGCGTTGGATTTCCTTGAAGAGGAAAGGATGATGCAGCAAAGTAGCGTAAGTATTTCCCTCAGTTTTTGAGAACCAAGGTATCAATCTAGTAGGAGGCTACGCGCGAGTCCCTCGTACCTACAAAAAACAAATAACTCCTCGCAACCAACGCGATAAGGGGTTGTCAATCCCTTCACGGTCACTTACGAGAGTGAGATCTGATAGATATGACAGGATAATATTTTTGGTATTTTTGTGATAAAGATGCAAAGTAAAATAAAAGCAAAGGAAATAACTAAGTATTGGAAGATTAATATGATGAAGATAAACCCGGGTCCATAGGTTTCACTAGTGGCTTCTCTCAAGAGCATAAGTATTTTACGATGGGTGAACGAATTACTGTTGAGCAATTGCCAGAATTGAGCATAGTTATGAGAATATCTAGGTATGATCATGTATATAGGCATCACGTCCGAGACAAGTAGACCGACTCCTGCCTGCATCTACTACTATTACTCCACTCATCGACCGCCATCCAGCATGCATCTAGAGTATTAAGTTCATGAAAACAGAGTAACGCCTTAAGCAAGATGACATGATGTAGAGGGATAAATTCATGCAATATGATAAAAAAACCCATCTTGTTATCCTCTATGGAAACAATACAATACATGCCTTGCTGCCCCTACTATCACTGGGAAAGGACACCGCAAGATTAAACCCAAAGCTAAGCACTTCTCCCATTGCAAGAAAGATCAATCTAGTAGGCCAAACCAAACTGATAATTCGAAGAGACTTGCAAAGATAACCAATCATACATAAAAGAATTCAGAGAAGATTCAAATATTGTTCATAGATAATCTTGATCATAAACCCACAATTCATCGGTCTCAACAAACACACCGCAAAAAAGAAGATTACATCGAATAGATCTCCACAAGAGAGGGGGAGAACATTGTATTGAGATCCAAAAAGAGAGAAGAATCCATCTAGCTAATAACTATGGACCCAAAGGTCTGAGGTAAACTACTCACACTTCATCGGAGAGGCTATGGTGTTGATGTAGAAGCCCTCCGTGATGGATGCCCCCTTCGATGGAGCTCCGGAACAAGCCCCAAGATGGGATCTCGTGGATACAGAAGGTTGCGGCGGTGGAATTAGGTTTTTTGGCTCTGTATTTGATCGTTTGGGGGTACGTAGGTATATATAGGAGGAAGGAGTACGTCGGTGGAGCAACAGGGGGCCCACAAGGGTGGAGGGCGCGCTTGGGGGGGGGGTAGGCGCACCCCCCTACCTCGTGGCTTCCTCCTTTATTTCTTGACGTAGGGTCCAAGTCTGCTGGATCATGTTCGTTCTGAAAATCACGTTCCCGAAGGTTTCATTCCGTTTGGACTCCATTTGATATTCCTTTTCTGCGGAACTCTGAAATAGGAAAAAAAACAGCAATTCTGGGCCGGGCCTCCGGTTAATAGGTTAGTCCCAAAAATAATATAAAAGTGGATAATAAAGCCCAATAATGTCCAAAACAGTAGATAATATAGCATGGAGCAATCAAAAATTATAGATACGTTGGAGACGTATCAAGCATCCCCAAGCTTAATTCCTGCTCGTCCTCGAGTAGGTAAATGATAAAAAAGATAATTTTGATGCGGAGTGCTACTTGGCATAATTTTAATGTAATTCTTCTTAATTGTGGTATGAATATTCAGATCCGAAAGATTCAAGATAAAAGTTCATATTGACATAAAAATAATAATACTTCAAGCATACTAACTAAGCAATTATGTCTTCTCAAAATAACATGGCCAAAGAAAGTTCATCCCTACAAAATCATATAGTTTAGTCATGGTCCATTTTCATCACACAAGAATGCTCTCATCATGCACAACCCCGATGACAAGCCAAGCAATTGTTTAATACTTGAGTAATCTCAAACCTATAAACTTTCACGCAATATATGAGCGCAAGCCATGGACATGGCACTATGGGTGGAATAGAATATGATGATGGGGGTTATATGGAGAAGACAAAAAAGGAGAAAGTCTCACATCAACAAGGCTAATCAATGGGCTATGGAGATGCCCATCGATTGATGTTAATGCAAGGAGTAGGGATTGCCATGCAACAGATGCACTAGAGCTATAAATGTATGAAAGCTCAACAAAAGAAACTAAGTGGGTGTGCATCCAACTTGCTTGCTCACGAAGACCTAGGGCACTTGAGGAGGCCCATTGTTGGAATATACAAACCAAGTTCTGTAATGAAAAATTCCCACTAGTATATGAAAGTGACAAAACAAAAGACTCTCTATCATGAAGATTATGGTGCTACTTTGAAGCACAAGTGTGGCAAAGGATAGTAGTATTGTCCCTTCTCTCTTTTTCTCTCTCTCTCTCTCTCTTTTGTTGGGCCTTCTCTTTTTTATGGCCTTTCTCTCCCTTTTTAAATTCCTCACTTGGGACAATGCTCTAGAAAATGATGATCATCAGACTTCTATTTATTTACAACTCAATGATTACAACTCGATGCTAGAACAAAAGATGACTCTATATGGATGCCTCCGGCGGTGTACCAGGATATGCAATGAACCAAGAGTGACATGTATGAAAGAATTGTGAATGGTGGCTTTGCCACAAATACTATGTCAACTACATGATCATGCTAAGCAATATGACAATGATGAATGTGTCATGATAAACAGAATGGTGGAAAGTTGCATGGCAATATATCTCGGAATGGCTATGGAAATGCCATAATAGGTAGGTATGGTGGCTGTTTTGAGGAAGATATGAGGATGTTTATGTGTGAAAGAGCGTATCATATCACGGGGTTTGGATGCACCAGCGAAGTATGCACCAAGTCTCAATGTGAGAAAGGGCAATGCACGGTACCGAAGAGGCTAGCAATGATGGAAGGGTGAGAGTGCGTATAATCCATGGACTCAACATTAGTCATAAAGAACTCACATACTTATTGCAAAAATCTACAAGTCATCAAAAACCAAGCACTACGCGCATGCTCCTAGGGGGATAGATTGGTAGGAAAAGACCATCGCTCGTCCCCGACCGCCACTCATAAGGAGGACAATCAAAGAACACCTCATGTTTCAAATTTGTCACATAACGTTTACCATACGTGCATGCTACGGGATTTGCAAACTTCAACACAAGCATTTCTCAAATTCACAACTAATCAACTAGCACGACTTTGATATTATTTCCTCCATATCTCAAAACAATCATCAAGCATCAAACTTCTCTTAGTATTCAAAACACTCATAAGAATTTTTTTACTAATCTTGAATACCTAGCATATTAGGATTATTTAAGCAAATTACCATGCTATTTAAGACTCTCAAAATAATCTAGCATGAGAGATCAGTAGTTTCTATAAAACAAATCCACCACCGTGCTCTAAAAGATATAAGTGAAGTACTAGAGCAAAACTATATAACTCAAAAGATATAAGTGAAGCACATAGAGTATTCTAACAAATTCCAAATCATGTATGGCTATCTCAAAAGGTGTGTACAGCAAGGATGATTGTGGTAAACTAAAAAAGCAAAGACTCAAATCATACAGGACGCACCAAGCAAAACACATATCATGTGGTGAATAAAAATATAGCTCCAAGTAAAGTTATCGATGGAAGTAGACGAAAGAGGGGATGCCTTCCGGGGCATCCCAAAGCTTTGGCTTTTAGGTGTCCTTAGATTATCTTGGGGGTTCCATGGGCATCCCCAATCTTAGGCTCTTGCCACTCGTTGTTCCATAATCCATCAAATCTTTACCCAAAACTTGAAAACTTCACAACACAAAACTTAAAGTAGAATATCTCGTGAGCTCCGTTAGCGAAAGCAAACAAAAGACTGCTTCAAGGTACTGTAATGAACTCATTATTTATTTATATTGGTGTTAAACCTACTGTATTGCAACTTCTCTATGGTTTATAAACTATTTTACTAGCCATAGATTCATCAAAATAAGCAAACAACACAAGAAAAACAGAATCTGTCAAAAACAGAATAGTCTGTAGTAATCTGTCACTAGCGCAAGATCTGGAACCCCCAAAATTCTAAAATAAATTGCTAGACGTGAGGAATTTATCTATTAATCATATTCAAAAATAATTAACTAAATAGCACTTTCTAAATAAAAATGGCAGCAGTTCTTGTGAGGGCTGAAGTTTCTGTTTTTTACAGCAAGATAACAAGACTTTCCCCATGTCTTCCCAACGGTTCTACTTGGCACAAACACTAATTAAACACAAAAAACACAACCAAAACTGAGGCTAGGTAAATTATGTATTACTAAACAGGAGCAAAAAGCAAGGAATAAAAATAAAATTGGGTTGCCTCCCAACAAGCGCTATCGTTTAACGCCCCTAGCTAGGCATAAAAAGCAAGGATAGATCTAGGTATTGCCATCTTTGGTAGGCAATCCATAAGTGGCTCTCATAATAGATTCATAAGGTAATTTAATTTTCTTTCTAGGAAAGTGTTCCATGCCTTTCCTTAACGGAAATTGGAATCTGATATTTCTTTCCTTCATATCAATAATTGCACCAATCGTTCTAAGGAAAGGTCTACCAAGAATAATAGGACATGAAGGATTGCAATCTATGTCAAGAACAATAAAATCTACGGGGACATAATTCCTATTTGCAACAATGAGAACATCATTAATTCTTCCCATAGGTTTCTTAATAGTGGAATCCGCAAGGTGCAAGTTTAGAGAGCAATCATCAAAATCACGGAAACCTAACAGATCACACAGAGTCTTTGGAATCGTGGAAACACTAGCACCCAAATCACATAAAGGATAGAACTCATGATCTTTAATCTTAATTTTAATAGTTGGTTCCCACTCATCCTAAAGTTTTCTAGGGATAGAAACTTCCAACTCAAGTTTTTCTTCATAAGATTGCATCAAGGCATCAACGATATGTTTAGTAAACGCTTTATTTTGACTATAAGCATGAGGAGAATTTAGCACGGATTGCAACAAGGAAATACAATCAATCAAAGAGCAATTTTCATAATTAAATTCCTTGAAATCCAAAATAGTGGGTTTAGCAACATCTAGGGTTTTAATTTCTTCAATCCCACTTTCATCAAATTTAGCATCAAGATCTAAAAACTCCGAATTTTTGGAACGCCTTCTAGGTAAAGGTGGATCGTATTCAGTCCCATAATTATCAAGATTCATATTGCAAAACAAATATTTAATAGGGGACACATCAATAACTTTTAGATCTTCATCTTTATTTTCATAGGAACTAGAAGAACACGCTCTTATAAAGGCATCTTTCTTAGCACGCATCCTAGCGGTTCTTTCTTTGCACTCATGAATGGAAATTCTCATTGCTTTGAGAGACTCATTGATATCATGCTTAGGAGGAATAGATCTAAGCTTTGAAGAATCAACATCAAGAGAAATTCTATCAATGTTCCTATCCAAATCATCAACTTTAAGCAATTTCTCTTCAAGCAAAGCATTGAAATTCTTTTGCGAATTCATAAATTCCTTAACACTATTCTCAAATTCAGAGGGCATCTTATTGAAATTTCCATAAGAGTTGCTGTAGGAATTTCCATAATTATTAGAGGGATTACTAGGATAAGGCCTAGGATTAAAGTTCCCTCTATACGCGTTGTTACCAAAATTATTCCTACCAACAAAATTCACATCCATAGATTCATTATTGTTCTAAATCAAAGTAGACAAGGGCATATCATTAGGATCAGAAGAAACACTCTTACTAGCAAATAATTTCATAAGTTCATCCATCTTTCCACTCAAAACATTAATTTGTTCTATCGCATGCACCTTTTTATTAGTAGATCTTTTAGTATGCCATTGAGAATAATTAACCATAATATTATCTAGGAGTTTAGTAGCTTCTCCTAAAGTGATTTCCATAAAAGTGCCTCCTGCTGCGGAATCTAAAAGATTTCTAGAAGAAAAATTCAATCCGGCATAAATTTTTTGTATAATCATCCACAAATTCAAACCATGAGTAGGGCAATTACGTATCATTAATTTCATCCTCTCCCAAGCTTGTGCAACATGTTCATGATCAAGTTGCTTAAAATTCATAATATCGTTTCTAAGGGAGATGATCTTAGTGGGAGGAAAATACTTAGAGATAAAAGCATCTTTGCACTTGTTCCAAGAATCAATACTATTTTTAGGCAAAGACGAAAACCAAGCTTTAGCACGATCTCTAAGCGAAAAAGGAAATAGCTTAAACTTAACAATATCGTCGTCCACATCTTTGTTCTTTTGCATATCACACAAATCAACAAAGCTATTTAGATGGGTAGCGACATCTTCACTAGGAAGGCCGAAAAACGGGTCTTTCATGACAAGATTCAGCAAAGCGGCATTAATTTCACAAGATTCAACATTGGTAAGAGGAGCAATCGGAGTGCTAATAAAATCATTGTTGTTGGTATTGGTAAAGTCACACAATTTAGTGTTATCTTGAGCCATCATGACAAGCAAGCAATCCAACACACAAGCAAACAAAAAGCAAGAGGGCAAAAAGAGGCAAATAGAGAAAGAGAGGGAGGATAGAGAGGGAGGGCGAATAAAACGGCAAGGGTGAAGTGGGGGAGAGGAAAACGAGAGGCAAATGGCAAATAATGTAATGCGGGAGATAAGGGTTGTGATGGGTATTTGGTATGTTGACTTTTGTGTAGACTCCCCGACAACGGCGCCAGAAATCTTCTTGCTACCTCTTGAGCACTGCGTTGGATTTCCTTGAAGAGGAAAGGATGATGCAGCAAAGTAGCATAAGTATTTCTGTCAGTTTTTGAGAACCAAGGTATCAATCCAGTAGGAGGCTATGCGCGAGTCCCTTGTACCTGCACAAAACAAATAACTCCTCGCAACGAACACGATAAGGGGTTGTCAATCCCTTCACGGTCACTTACGAGAGTGAGATCTGATAGATATGATAGGATAATATTTTTGGTATTTTTGTGATAAAGATGCAAAGTAAAATAAAAGCAAAGTAAAAAGCAAAGGAAATAACTAAGTATTGGAAGATTAATATGATGAAGATAGACCCGAGGGCCATAGTTTTCACTAGTGGCTTCTCTCAAGAGCATAAGTATTTTACGGTGGGTGGACGAATTACTGTTGAGCAATTGACAGAATTGAGCATAGTTATGAGAATATCTAGGTATGATCATGTATATAGGCATCACGTCCGAGACAAGTAGACCGACTCCTGCCTGCATCTACTACTATTACTCCACTCATCGATCGCCATCCAGCATGCATCTAGAGTATTAAGTTCATGAAAACAGAGTAACGCCTTAAGCAAGATGACATGATGTAGAGGGATAAATTCATGCAATATGATAAAAAACCCCATCTTGTTATCCTCGATGCCAAAAATACAATACATGCCTTGCTGCCCCTACTGTCACTGGGAAAGGATACCGGAAGATTGAACCCAAAGCTAAGCACTTCTCCCATTGCAAGAAAGATCAATCTAGTAGGCCAAACCAAACTGACAATTTGAAGAGACTTGCAAAGATAACCAATCATACATAAAAGAATTCAGAGAAGATTCAAATATTGTTCATAGATAATCTTGATCATAAACCCACAATTCATCGGTCTCAACAAACACACCGCAAAAAGAAGATTACATCGAATAGATCTCCACAAGAGAGGGGGAGAACATTGTATTGAGATCCAAAAAGAGAGAAGAAGCCATCTAGCTAATAACTATGGACCCAAAGGTCTGAGGTAAACTACTCACACTTCATCAGAGAGGCTATGGTGTTGATGTAGAAGCCCTCTGTGATGGATTCCCCCTCCGGTGGAGCTCCGCAACATGCCCCAAGATGGGATCTCATGGATACAGAAGGTTGCAGTGGTGGAATTAGGTTTTTTGGCTCCGTATCTGATTGTTTGGGGGTACGTAGGTAATATAGGAGGAAGGAGTACGTCGGTGGAGCAACAGGGGGCCCACAAGGGTGGAGGGCGCGCCTGGGGGGGTAGGCGCGCCCCCTACCTCGTGGCTTCCTCCTTTATTTCTTGATGTAGGGCCCAAGTCTCCTAGATCATGTTCGTTCCAAAAATCATGTTCCCGAAGGTTTCATTCCGTTTGGACTCCATTTGATATTCCTTTTCTATGAAACTCTGAAATAGGCAAAAAAACAGCAATTCTGGGTTGGGCCTCCGGTTAATAGGTTAGTCCCAAAAATAATATAAAAGTGGATAATAAAGCCCAATAATGTCCAAAACAGTAGATAATATAGCATGGAGCAATCAAAAATTATAGATACGTTGGAGACGTATCAGCGTAGTGGTAGAGCAATGGGTCGACGACCTCAGGTGGCAGGGTCAACAACGGGAACAGCGGACAACAGGCGAGGTACTGCACGAACTTGCGGCAATAGATGCCAGCGTGCGACTTGAGTCCGTGCTAGTGCGTGTGCATGCACTGCAAGCTGCGCGCTGCATGCGTGTGCTGCTACTAAAGGTAGAAAACTATATTTGCCACTAGTTAATCACAACTGGAGGTTGGTGTAGCTAGTTAGCATGTTTGCCCGTATAAAGCATGAGGTCTATGGTTCGAACCACGCCCTCGTGCTTATTTTTATTTTTGTTCAACTTCTTTCTTCCACCCAATGACAGGTAGGACCCGCATGACAGAGAGAGAAAACTGACCTGACAAGGCGCTAGGAGGATTCTTTGACTAGCCAAAATGGATGAATACAAAGCTATACGATCTCGCAGTGCCCGTATAATCACCTCATCACGCATATAGTGACCGTATCGACCGTATTCATGAGTACAGTGACCAAAGTGAACTAATACGGTAAGTTCAATGACCAACAGTGCATTTTACTCTTTTAATTATTTAGTTTGTACACTTTGCTCTCTTCCAAAAATTTTGGGCACTTGTATTCGACCTAAGTCAGTGTTCCATCGTATGTCATACTACTCCCTCCGTCTAGGTGTAAGTCATGTTAGAAGGTGCAGCGGGACCAAGGTGCAAGCAGATTGGAGGAGAAGGAGAAACTTGACCGGTCCTTCCTCCAATCAAAGCCCTGATTTCTGTCTCTAAACGCAACAATTAATCACAACAACTAAGAGATGCCGCTTTAGCTACCATGCAGGGCCACGTATTAACTCGCATGCAAGCCGACTTTGATTTCTTGACTGATCAACGCGTAGTTGCGCTCCATGCATTGGGTTTCCGGGGGAGATAACATGGCAGAGTAAGTAACAACGCTCGCTAGCAACGAGGCCAGGAGGGGATTGAGATGCGAAGTTAATGGACGATGCCCAAACATTTTGGGAATATCTGATTTTCGTAAGATGACTTAACACCTAGACGGAGGGAGTACTACTCCTCAGTCCAGGTTTGATGGAATATTCGTCACCTCTTCTCTTCTTGTACGTACTCCATTTGTATCTCACTTCCTGTGGCTTCGCACTCACATGATATTCCTATTCTATGAACCTGTGTGTACGTGTATGTGCGCGCGTGTGTGTTAGAGAGAGCGACACATCGACCCGACCTACTCTTACAGAGAGATGGTGTGTAGTGTACGATTTAGCCGCGAGAGTCGGTGCATCCTCTCGTTTCTGGGCGTCCGGTCGGGACAACTGCCATGCCCGCTCCTGACTAGCCTGGCCCACCCAAAGCCCCTCCATCGCCTGCGCGTGCTTCCCGCCCAAAACGGTCAGCGCCGCTCCAAAGAATCGGTGCCGCATTCATGCCCGGGCAGAGCGGACGTGACCTCTCACTGGCGCCTGCATTGAAGGGAGAAGCGGATTCGAGAGTGATGGTTGCTTCGTCCGTCCAACTTACTGCTGGGTCTATGTGATTTGAAGGCTCATTGGTCATTATTACTAAGGTGGTACGACTACTGGATGTCCCATGATTCGGCGAAATGAGGTACTAGATTACAATTTTCTCCATTCTTACAACGGAGGAGTGCGAAAGCAGTGAAAACACTCCTGCTCAGTGATTACATGGCCCACCTCACACTATCACCATGTTTTCTGGACACCATGCGACACCTAACTCTTTACATAGTAGTATAGTACTTGCTATAATTTCTTAGCGAGATAAATTTGTACAATGCTATGAAGCTTCCAGCTTCTGTTTCATGTATCTTGCGTCCAAGGTTGTCCCGTTGCAACATTTCATCAAATACAAAGGAGACTAACATGCATGCTATTGCATCTCAATGGTTGACAGATCATAGCCAATATGTACTCCCTCCGTTCCAAAATAAGTGTCTCAACTTTATGCAAACTTTAGTACAAAATTGTACTACTACCAAAGTTGACACTTATTTTGGAACAGAGATAGCTAAAGAAAAAATGATCCATGCAGTTCCTAGCCCTTGAACCGTAAACCCTAAGCAGGCCCCTAAGCAGGCTTTAATTTGCTGGCAACGTTGAAGCTTCCGAAGAAATGAAGTTTGCAACCCTTTGACCATCGGATCATTTTGTGCAGTTTCACCAAAATCGAGATGAGCATCCCTATGGCAAAGAAATTGAATAACGTGATTAGAATAAGATTACTGGGACTAGTTGATGAGACATAAACTCATCACAAATACAGTACGTAGAAGCCAGTAGAGGTATGTGCGGGGCAAATAAGTAGAGAAATATCCACGTGGAGTGATGTGGGCAGCTGGGGCAGTGGTGCAAGCCGGTTGTAAGGAAGTTGTACCTGAGGGATGTCGGGACGTAGCTCAACCTAGAGGAGGGCGACGGGAGGTGGCAACTGCCCATGTCACGGCAGTGAGCAAGGGACGAAGGCAACCTCACCGGCTTTGTGAGAGAGAATGGCGGGGACCCCTGATCGGGACATGCCGACAGTGGGTTTTCGCCGTCGGCGGCGGCGACCGCATCTACACTAAGCATCAACCCCTTCCTTCGGCGGACGTGATCTGTCGGATGTTAGAGATGTGGCCACAGTCGTTTT
The DNA here is from genome assembly GCF_003073215.2 of Triticum urartu. NCBI lineage: Eukaryota > Viridiplantae > Streptophyta > Magnoliopsida > Poales > Poaceae > Triticum > Triticum urartu. The sequence goes on from NC_053024.1 coordinate 576,990,760, forward strand.
GTGCGAGAGAGTGTGAAGAGAGCAACCCCAGCAAGCAACCATGTGGGCTCATCCTGGCTATGTATATAGTGGAGCGGTTTCCTTTTCTCTCTCCATATGAACCTATTTATATTGTGTACGTGCCACTGAAGAAAAAAACTTTATTTATAATTGACGCGACACCGTTCATGCGTGGTTCCTGACCCTCCATTATTTATAAGTGAGTAACTACTACTAGACGCGTCAAATTATCATGTGGGCTGCATCATCTTACAGAAATGAGCTCCACTGTGTCACGTGTGTGGTTGGGGAAGATGCAAAAGACGCAAAGAGTGCTACTGGTACACTACGTGCGTGGGTGCGTGCACCTCTTCTCTTCAAGCATGGTTATTAAAAGTATAGCCCACTATTGTACTACCACACGGTTATTATATATGGGCAAAGAGTATAGGTAGTAATAATGACTAATAAGCAGTGAAATCACGAGGCCCACCTTTCTCTATGTTTGACCGAGGAAGCAGCCATCATTTCACTCCTCGTTGAATATCCATCCGCTGCTACCTCCGTGAATAAATAAAAATCCGCTTCTACCTCTGTAGCATGGTTAATAATATAGCCATGTCAATCATGACATAGAAATATCATTCACTGATACAATAGGGCTGGATCTAAGGCTCATGATTTTTTTATTTTGTCTCTTTCTCTTTTTGTCTCATTTACTCATTTTACATAGGAGCACGTGTAGAGGATGGCTATTCCTTTTGATGGGACTTCTTCATGGGGTTTAAGACTAAGAAGCTCCAAATTATGCCTGCTGCCCACCACTCTGAATCATGCCATCTATGATAGGGAGTAGTCCCATTGCAACAATGAGGTCCACTAGGTCTAGCACGTCCTATAAGAAGAGACTGTCACGCAAAACATACATCTTGTTGCCTTCTTCCTCGTACAGTACGTACCACTGTTACGTACTAATAGTACTACTACTACTCATTCTCCTATAAACCTCGCGCATGGTATCTCCAAAATATGAACCTTACGCTTGGCTCTTCGCCTCTTCCGGAAGTCGAGCAATAATGGTACTGCAATATATATCGTTCTAGCTATTTGAGACCGAATGAATTGCTGCACGTCCACCACGTGGGCGAGGGTCGAGGGGCAAGGGAGAGTGCATACTATTATGTCCATTTCAATATAGACTACATACAGAGCGAAATGAGTGAATCTACACTCTAAAATACGTCTATATACATCAATGTTTGGAGTATGTACTAGTAGTTCATATTGAAATATACTAAAGGACATATTTCAAACAATATGATAATCTCTCTAACCAAGGTAGGGACGAGGAGTAAACAGAGGGAGTAGTAAAATTTCCTCGTCGTCCTGCGAGCCACCACGCGCATGGGTAATGGAGCGGGCATAAGGCGTAGTAAGCAAGCTTCACCTCATCTTGCGAGCCACACACTCATGGGCAGGGGAGACGGCATACTAAGCAAGCTTCTCCTCGTTCTACGAGTTGATGGGACACATCAAAAGTAATATGTACAGAGCATCTCCAGTGTATAGAGCCTTGCCTCTAAGGTAGGCCCCACATGGTTTGCCTCTTTTTTAACATAACACATCAAGTCGCAATTTGTTTGTTCACCCGTGGTAGACAATCCTCCATCAAGTGGACAACCAGTACATGTGTCAAATTACCACGTGGGCTGCCTTTTCGTATAGAAATGAGCTCCACCGTGTACCGGTGCGGGTGTGGTTGGGAAAGAAATGGGAGTACGTGCGTCGTGCGTGCACCTCTTCTCTTCGTGTATGTCCCCCACCTACATGGGGGTGTGTGAGAGAGATACAAACCTAGACAGATGGCATGTGCATTCGTGAGTGTTTTTTGTTGGGGGTGTGTGATTTCATGAATGTATTTGTGGGAATGTGTGTCGATGATATCTCAAACAAAAATTTGACACATGCAATGTGTGTGAAATAGAGGCCTGTCTATATCATATATAGAGGGGGCAATCCACGAGAAGAGAGGGAGGGATCATAGATATCGATAGAGTCGGAGAGAGGATCAAGTGGGTGGGTGCGAGATCGATGAAGAGAGCCATCGAAATTGTGTGTGTGCAAGTAAAAGATATATGTGTTGAGAAGGAGAGACCCAGCTATGTCTTGAGGGAGATCGGTCGACATCCATACATAAGTGAAGGATGGGAAATAGGTTGGGACAGAGAGAGGAGAGAGAGGAGAGAGAGGGAGGGAGGGATAGGGGTAGAGTGCTGGATGGGTGATGGATTTGCTTCTCGAAGATGGTGGGAGAGGCCTACTAGACAAAATGAGGATAGAACTGCAATATTATCAATTAGAGTGGGGATGCGTTTCTATGTGTGCATGTGCGTGATAGATGTGTCGGGACGCATGCATGGATGATGAAGGGGAACCATATGTGTTTGGTAAGCAAACCTAACTAGATCGGTAGATCAATTGTTGTTTATCGGAGGAAGGGAGAGACATAACTAATGAGGTAGATCGATCGACGCGTGGGAAATAATGAGTTATAACGACCTAGCTAGCTATATGTATAGCGGGAGATCGATCGGTGTATATCCGTTTTTAGAGGCAAATAAGGTCCAGTGAGACGGATAGACAGAGAGAATGGAGCTAGGAGGTGATGCGAGAGACCTAGCTACTAGCTAGTTAGGGGGTGGAGTGTGCGATTGTGAGATCGATGAAAAGAGGGGTGAGAGTTTACACCTGTGTGGGACCGTATGAGAGACACGAGGCATGGACACAAAAAGGAGGAGATGGAAAGTGCGTGTGTATGTTGTAGGCAGACATCGCTGGAGAGGTTTATCGATCGGTGTGTGTTGGAAAGAAGTTGTGGAGACTATGAGAGAACGACCTAAAGAAAATAAATAAATGTGTGCGATGGATAGAATGCTGAGGGAGGGCGAGGGCGAGGAGGGCGTGTGCATGCACGAGAGAAAGTTAGTGCTAGCTACAAAGGTTAGAGGATTGTGTGGGTGTAAGAGACTAACAAAGATCATAATTTGATATGAAAGTGGATTCATATATTTGAATAGGAGATCATAGTGTTATAAACATATATATGCCTGCATGAATATAGTGGTGATACGCGTGCTGTAGTTTTGCACATGTTATACCATAATGTGATAATGCATGATGTTTGTAACTCATAGCTAAATATCGAACAATCTAAACCATACTATACATCGAACAATCTCACATTTTATTTGAATTTGTGATAATGTGTGACGTTTGTAGCTTACAACTAAATATCGAACAATCTAAAGAATGTTATACATCGAACTATCTCACATTTTATTTGAATTTGTGGTAATGTGTGGCGTTTGCAGCTCACATCTAAATACTTGTAGGCGTAGGGGGCGGGGCACCATACATTATGTGATAAACACATTATACATATGAGACATGGTTTAAATTATGAAGATCTAGCTAGATCTTGAAATGTACTGTGATTTGAAATCAACATAAAGTGGATTCGAAAAATCGAGTTCGAGTTCATATAGTACACATAGTTCATATCTAACTCGACAGTAATCTTGTGGTGTGCTGTGAATATAATACACAAACGATGGTATAACTTGACAATAATGATGATTGTAGATCTTATTAAAATAGAGAAATGAATCCAAATGGTTTGACTTCACAACAATCATGATTGTAGATCTTATTCAAATAGAGAAACAAATTCAAATTTAGTTCATATTGAAGCAGTAGTATTGTCTCGTTGTACTCCGAAAACTCCCTCCATCTCAACCCGCGCCTTGCTATTCCAAAATTACAACGCGCGCGAAAACTCCCACCTACTCCCACCTCCTGCGAAATCCCGACAGGCGAGATGCCTGTGATACCCCTGAACCGAAAGAACCGCCTAGCTTAAATCGGTGGGGGTACTTTCATAATTTACCCCACATTTTGGACAAGCGCGTCCCTAAGCCATGGTTCCCCACTCCCATCCCATCCGCCCACCCATTCGTACACCAAGGCCGCGAAAGCCTGCGAAGCCTCACAATCTCTGATGATCCACAAGTATAGGGGATCAATTGTAGCTCTTTTCGATAAGTAAGAGTGTCGAACCCAACGAGGAGCAGAAGGAAATGACAAGTAGTTTTCAGTAAGGTAATGTCTGCAAGTGCTGAAATTGGAAGTACTTGAGTAGTTTGATAGCAAGATAATATGTAACGAGCAAGTAACCATAGTAGTAACAAAAGTGTAGCAAGGTATCCCAATCCTTTTGAGGCAAAGGACATGACAAAATGGTCTCTTATGATAAGCAAAGCGTTCTTGAGGGTACACGGGAATTTCATCTAGTCACTTCCATCATGTTGGTTTGATTTGTGTTCACTACTTTGATAATTTGGTATGTGGGTGGACCGGTGCTTAGGCGTTGTTATTACTTGAACAAACCTCCTACTTATGATTAACCCTCCCGCAAGCATCCGCAACTACGAGAAAAGTATTAAGAATAAATTCTAACCATAGCATTAAACTTTTGGATCCAATCGGTCCCTTAAGGAATAGCGCATAAACTGGGGTTTAAGCTTCTGTAACTCTCGCAACCCACCATCTAATTGCTACTCCACAATGCATTCCCTTAGGCCCAAATATGGTGAAGTGTCATGTAGTCGACGTTCACATGACACCACTAAGGGAATAACAACATACATACTATCAAAATATCGAACACATATCAAGTTCACATGATTACTTGCAACATGATTTCTCCTGTGACCTCAAGAACAAAGGTAACTACTCACAAATAATAATCATGATCAAGATCAAAGGGGTATTAAATAGCATAATGGATTTGAACATATAATATTCCACCAAATAAACCATATAGTAATCAACTACAAGATGTAATCAACACTACTAGTCACCCACAAGCACCAATCTATAGTTCCGGTAACAAGATTGAATACAAGAGATGAGCTAGGATTTGAGAGGAGATGGTTGTCGGTGTTCTGGGAACGGGGGTCCCCAGACTTGCCTGCCTGCGGCCTGCGGCGTGGCTCAAAGGGGGGCCCAGCACGGCCCATCTTCACCAACACAAACCCAAGACCCTCACGAGGGGCCAAGCCTCGCGGGGCGGACGACGCGGAGCTTCCTCAGGCACGGCCTCGTCAGGCTGGCTCACGAGGAGGCGGAGAGATCAAGGCAGGGTACCTCACGAGGTGCCCGTGACGCAAGCCATGACGACTCAGGGCGCCAGGCGGGTGCCAGCCCGCGCAGCGTCCTCCTTTCCTCTTTGGTTCAAAGGGGGCAAGCGCAGCCGCGGAGTACCGAGGCATCAGGCAAAGGTTGCCATTTCGGTGCAACGAGACCAAGACCAGGAGGACTACGAGACGGAGGTCATCATGGAGCCCAAGACGGCGTCATCACCAGAGCTTTGCGCAGGCGAAGACTACTTTTGTCAGGATAGCTGATACTTGCTGTCCCCCTTCAAATTAGCCCGCCATTGTTGGCTCCCTTCCCGCTCGATATTTGGGAAGAGGACCAAGGCCTCTATAAATAGGACCAGCCACCCACAGAGAGAGGGGTTTGGTCGGTTGGCTGGGGGCAGTGTGAGAGAGAGAAGGTGACTAAACTCCACTGAGCAGTTCATCGCCCCAGCCAAGAACAGACCCTCGCGAGGCTGTTCTTCCTTGTATTGTTCATCATCATCAGCCCAAGAGGCAATCCACCACACCACACACTTGAGTAGGGTATTACACCACAACGGTGGCCCGAACCAGTATGAACCCTGTGTCTCTTGTGTTGTTCTTTCCTTAGTTTTAGATCCTAGCATGGCGGAGGGGTGCAGGTAGGTAGGAGGCGAAATCTCCGCGCGCACCCCAGTGTTCGAACCCCAAGGGTCTGCCGGAACCTGAAATCTGACATTTGGCGCGCCAGGTAGGGGTGTGCCGGAATTCTTCTTCCACCGCTCCATGCCCCATCGCGTCGCCATCACCATGCCCGGCGACCAGGAGGGCAACCCAGACCCATGGGCGACATGTCCCACCCGCACAGAGCCGCTCGCCTCGGGCGACCCCATGCCCCAGGCAGCTCGCGGTCCGCAGGCGACGCGGACAGGCTTCGACATCTCTCACACTGCGGCAGGCGCGGTCGGCAGCAAGGGCCTCCAATCATGCCGCGACCACGACACCGTACACCCGCCGGGAGAAAGCGAACTCGAGGGCTGCGCTCACGGTGGCTCGAGAGCTGCTGAAGTGCAGACTATTGGAGGGCGGCCGCGACGTGCTGCTGGAGCGGGTGGCAGAGCTCCTGGGCTTCGCCGCCTCGGGGGCTCACCCCTTCTGCACCCAGCTCCCATCTCAGACCCAGGGCGGCCCGCGCGGGGGCCCCGCGCGCGCCCGTGGGCTCCAAGGCTACTCCAACACCTGCTAGGCTGTCAGCACCGGACCGGCGGTGGCGCAGCCCCCGCTCCTGGTCCGCGAAGAAGAAGGACTCGACGCGACCCGCGGCCCCAGTGGACAGCCGCGCTGCCACCCCACAGTAGGCGCGTCAGGCAGGACCGCGTGGCGCGCAGAGCACTACGGCGTGGCCTTTGGGGTGACGGCGCCAGAGGAATACATGCCCCTCATGATGGACCAAGGACACCCACACGAGGGCGAACAAGGCTCGCTCCTCAGCCCAAGCTGGGGGGACGAGGCGCCAGAAGTTGAGCCCTTCCAGGAGTCTCGGGACGGTCCCACTGGGCATGCTGGAGGCAACGATTATCGGGTACCGCTAATTCTTCAGCAGGCATACGCTAACCATGGATCACAGGAGGTGTAGGTTGTCGCAGCGGGCAGCTGCCCAGCTCCCACAGTCTCCTACCCCTCGGGAGGAGGGCGCAGGGGGCTGCAGGAGAGGGGCAGGGATTCGACATCACCACCGTGGCGTTCGGAGCAAGGTGTTCTCAGGAGGTAGGCCCTCCGCTGGGGAGGTGCCCCAGGGCCTGCCCCTGGCGGAGGACCCGTGGTCGTCGGGGGAACCGCTGGCGACCGCTCTACCCCATCAGTGGCATCCTGATTTCCGTTCGTCATTGATGGCACTAGAGTGTGGCGCAAGGCGGGGCCCTCATCTGGCGATATGAAGCAAGGCGAGTGCCTGTGAAGCCATCGCATTTTGGAAAAGGCCCAGAGCCTGTGAAGCAAGGCGAGTGCCTGTGAAGCTATCGCGTTTTGGAAAAGGCCCAGAGCCTGTGAAGCAAGGCGAGTGCCTGTGAAGCCATCGCGTTTTGGAAAAGGCCCAGAGCCTGTGAAGCAAGGCGAGTGCCTGTGAAGCTATCGCGTTTTGGAAAAGGCCCAGAGCCTGTGAAGCAAGGCGAGTGCCTGTGAAGCTATCGCGTTTTGGAAAAGGCCCAGAGCCTGTGAAGAAAGGCGAGTGCCTGTGAAGCTATCGCGTTTTGGAAAAGGCCCAGAGCCTGTGAAGCCATCGCGTTTTGGAAAAGGCCCAGAGCCTGTGAAGCTATCGCATTTTGGAAAAGGCCCAGAGACTGTGAAGCAAGGCGAGTGCCTGTGAAGCTATCGCGTTTTGGAAAAGGCCCAGAGCCTGTGAAGCCATCGCGTTTTGGAAAAGGCCCAGAGCCTGTGAAGCAAGGCGAGTGCCTGTGAAGCTATCGTGTTTTGGAAAAGGCCCAGAGCCTGTGAAGCAAGGCGAGTGCCTGTGCAGCTATCGCGTTTTGGAAAAGGCCCGGAGCCTGTGAAGAAGGCCAATGCCTGTGAAGCTCACCGCCCGTGACACTCTCACGTAATAATGAGTTGGGGCTGTACACGCCCCAGAGTCTCAGGGGTGCCGGCCTCAGGCCCTGGGGCTCCCTCCCACGCCCAGTGGTAGCACTTAGCTCCGCGCTGGTGAGAAGATGTCCAAGACTAGACTAGGTGCCGGACGCGGCCTTTTGTTTGCTTTCGTTGCTCTTCCCCTTGGTTGTCGCTTTCCCCCGCTGGATTCAAGTTGGATTCGAATTTGAGATTTGCGTGTGTTCGAGGAAGGGGTGCTTAGTCTCGTTCGAGCAATTTCTCGCGTTTTGGTTACCACTTCGCCTCAGCCGCCTCCCCTCGCGAGCCCCTCGCGAGCCGGGTCAGGCCTAGCTTGCGCGCAGCCCAGACTGCCGCCGCCGCGTCCTCTCAGGAGGGTGTTTTACTGCAGATCCTACGGATTCAATCAGGGGACACTCAGGACACCACAACCCCTCGCGGACTGCCTCAGGGCCAGCACGGAACAAAGGTAAACTAGCCGACCAGCGCGTCGCTTAAGCCAGCCACTTGGCGTGGGCGCATGGGCGATGTAGCTTCTACTGATACGATAAACACAAGTTTTACATGAGGGGCTCCCCCTCCAAAATGCTCTCACAGCTATTAGGCCAAAACCTGAGTTCTATTCATGCAGGGTGAGGAAGCAGGAACGATGCACAATCAGTCGGATGAATCCCCCAATGCGTCCTCAGGAGCACCACTAGAGCCGTCCATCACGCCGCCCTCGTCAGCCGCCATGATCACGTCGTCGTTGTCCGAGGCGAAGGCCCTAATAAGAGCGTCCACATTGTCTTCCACCCAGTGCGCCAGCTCGCCTCGGACGGCCTGGGGGACTGGGGCGATGGCGGCGTAAAAATCAAAGTGGGGATCCATGTTCCGGAGGTGGCTGAAGACGCGGGAAAAGGCGCGCCTGAGCAGGGCGCGGCTCCTCTCCTCCACCAACCTGTCAGCCCTGGTCGACCACGCCTCCAGCTGCGTCAGCACATCAGTGAAGAACTGAAGATTGCCCGTGTAGTTGACTGCGTGCGGCTCGCCGACGGCCTCCTCGCAGATGTTGCCCAAGGCCGCGTTGGCTCTCTCCCGGAGAGTGGCGAGCATGGGGCCGTGCTCATGCTCCAAGATCCACCGCTGACGTATCTCGTCCGCATTCTGGCGCGCGACGGCCTCAGCCTCCTCCACCCGCTGGCGAAGAAGGAGCACCTCAGCCTGGGAGGTGGTTAACTCACCTCGCGCCACCTCAAGGGCGGCCCGGGAAGCATTGGACCGCCGCGCCGCCTCCTCCAGCTTGGCCCTCAAGGCGGCAGTCCTGCCTTCAGCTTCAGCCCGGATCAACCCCAGCTTCTCTTCGAACTCGTGCTCAAGGTTCAAGCGCGCCATCGCCACTCGATGTCTGACCTCCTCCAGGACGCGGGCTTCCTGTGCGGCAACATCATCCTCCGTCTGCGTCACCAAGCGCTCCCTCGTCTCCAGACGCTCGTACTCACGGGTACGTTCGGCGGCTTCCAGCGTCAGCGCCTCCTCACGCTTCTGGAGCTCTGCTGAGTCGCCAGAGGCCACCTTCATCGATGCGAGGGCTGCCTCACGCAGCTCCACCTGCTCCTCCAGCGAGTGGCACCAGGCCAGAAGCTCCCGAGCCCGCTCCTCCGCAGCCGTTCGCCGCCGGTCAGCTTCCCGAGCCTCCTCAGCGGCCCGAGACCGGGCCTCCCGAGAGGCCACCAGCGACGCCTTGGCCTCAGCTTCATCAAGATCACGCTGACGGCGTGCAAGGGCAATGGCGCCCTCCAGCTCGCGCCTCTCTGCAGCCAGGCGCAGGCCCTCGGCCTCAAGGCGCGCGTCTTCATCAGCAAGCTCCTCACCAAACAGGCTCACTACGTCAGTCGCCCTTCGAAGGAATCCTTGGCGGAGAGCGCGACGCTCCCGAGCATGCTCGAGCACGTCTTCCACACCATCATCTGCCCCAAGCAAGCGCCGGGGACCGCGAGTCAGCACTCCCCCTCCGGGCTGGGGGCTGGGGGCTGGCACCCTCGCGACGGCCGGGCACGCCACGTCAGAAGCCTGGCCTGGGGCCAGCCCGTCCTCAGGAGAAGAGCGCAGGAAACGCCTCAGCCAACCACAGTCCACGACCAGGCGAGAAGCCCATGGCAGGCTAGCTATGCCATGAGAAGGCCCGCAAAGGAGGATCGTGAGGTGTGCGGGGCCACGATATGCCTCGGGATGGTTCGCCTCTTCAATCGCCCTCACCATAAGGGCTCCACTACTCGGAGCGCTTGAGGATGGTGGAGGGGGCGAGGTCAAGAGGGACGGCTCCTCAGCTGTATCCGCAAGCTCGGCTGGAAGGGGCCTGCCGAGCAAGGGTCAGTACAAGTAACAGAAGGATTGGGAGCCGAGAAAGGAGAAGGCTTACTCATCAGTGGCGAAGTACTTCCTACGCTTCAGCAGGCGACAAGGGTAATCGTCGCCCAGGGCCTCCCTTCTCTTCCGGAGAGCCCCAAAGTCCACGCGGAACCGGCCCAAGAGTTGGGCGCATGGATCAACCTTCGACGAAGACGGAGCGTCAAGGCGATCTGCGGCACGGGCGCCTGCCTGACGTGCGCTACCAATCGCCTCCTTAAGAGACGCAGCTGGAGCCTCAGGGGCCCCAGTCGCAGGCACTAAGGGCAGCTGCTCGTCACCCTCAGCCTCAGCGGCACGAGCCCCAAGAGCTGCTTCCTCATGAGCCTTGCCCGGCGCTGTCACCGCGCCGGGAGCCCCCTGGGCCTCTGGCGTCTCGTGCCTCCCTGCTCCGCCACTCGAGGATGAGTCGCCTTGGCCGACTGGAAGGGCAGTCACCACCACTGGGTTCTCGCGAGGCCCCTGAAGGCCGGTGGGGCGCGGCCCCCACTCATCAAAGATAGGCATCTGCTTCACAAAGTCGCCCCTACTCTGGCAGAGGTACAGCAAGGCCCCTCCCTGCCGGACGCTGCCGGGGTTGGGGTCCCCAGCCAGGGTCAAGAGCGCCGTCCTCAGCACCTCAGGAGTCAGGTCCTCTTCCTGGAGCCTCATACGATCCTCGCACCCACGGAAGGCCCACATCCGGCGAGAGTGGCGTTGAAGAGGAGCAACGCGGCATAGAAGGAACTCCTTCACCACCTTGGGCGCTGTCACGCCAAGCGACCTCAAGAGCGCGAAGCGGCGCCAGACGAAGACGAGCCGGGGGCTCTCAGCGTCTCCTGGCCCCAGCCCGAATTGGGGATGGCAGGTGAGGTCGGCTCCAATAGCAGGGGGCTGGGCACCCCTGCGTCCACATACAACCACCGCTCGCGGAACCCAACCGCGGGTACGGGGAGCTTGAAGTCAATCCCAGAGGCCGCCGTCTCAGGCGCGACAACGAAGCTCACGCAAGCCCAGCATTGGGTAGGGTCGACAAGATGCAACGAGAAGAAGTGGCGCAGCAAGGCAACCGAAGGAGGGATGCCCACCATAGCTTCGCAAACAAAGGCGAAGACCGAAAGGAGGGTGATGGATTCAAGACCCAGATGCATCATGTGGATCTGATAGTGGGAAAGCACGGCATTGAAGAAATCAGAAAAGGGAGGAAACAGACCCGCCCACAGGGCGTCGGCAAGATACGGGACCTCGGTGGCTGTCCTGTTGATGGAGAAGTGGGACGCGGGCCAGGCCGTCGTCCTCCCGCATTCATTGAAGATGGTGGCCAGAGCCAAGCTGACCTTGCCCAAGCCCTCAGCGGGGGCCGCCGACGGCGGCGGGCAAGGCGGAGACACGGGTTTCTTCCCTCTCACCTTCTTCGTCGGAGCCATGGCGATGGGAAGGGGGGGGGAAGGTTCGAGATCAGGTTGAAAACAGAAGCCGGAGTTCGAGCGGAAGGAGGATAGAGGGCACTCGAGCAACAGAAAAGGGAACGGCCGTGTACGACTACGGGTCCGCCTAGTGTGGCGCAAAATAAGGAGGGCGTGGGGGAACAGTGCCGCCCATGACCAATCAACCGCCGCGCGGCGCCTAAGGCCGCAGGCTGTTAGGGCCCGCGGCGCTTCGCTCTTGCCCTTCCGCCTCCCTGCACGGCCAAGTCCGGGCGCGCCTTGGGCCCGGGGGCTACTGTCGGTGTTCTGGGAACGGGGGTCCCCAGACTTGCCTGCCTGCGGCCTGCAGCGTGGCTCAAAGGGGGGCCCAGCACGGCCCATCTTCACCAACACAAACCCAAGACCCTCGCGAGGGGCCAAGCCTCGCAGGGCGGATGACGCGGAGCTTCCTCAGGCATGGCCTTGTTAGGCTGGCTCACGAGGAGGCGGAGATATCAAGGCAGGGTACCTCACGAGGTGCCCGTGACGCAAGCCATGACGACTCAGGGCGCCAGGCGGGTGCCAGCCCGCGCAGCGTCCTCCTTTCCTCTTTGGTGCAAAGGGGGCAAGCGCAGCCGCGGGGTACCGAGGCATCATGCAAAGGTTGCCATTTCGGTGCAACGAGACTAAGACCAGGAGGACTACGAGACGGAGGTCATCGTGGAGCCCAAGACGGCGTCATCACCAGAGCTTTGGGCAGGCAAAGACTACTTTTGTCAGGATAGCTGATACTTGCTGTCCCCCTTCAAATTAGCCCGCCATTGTTGGCTCCCTTCCCGCTCGATATTTGGGAAGAGGACCAGGGCCTCTATAAATAGGACCAGCCACCCACAGAGAGAGGGGGTTCGGTCGGTTGGCTGAGGGCAGAGAGAGAGAAGGTGACTGAACTCCACTGAACAGTTCATCGCCCCAGCCAAGAACAGACCCTCGCGAGGCTGTTCTTCCTTGTATTGTTCATCATCATCAGCCCAAGAGGCAATCCACCACATCACACACTTGAGTAGGGTATTACACCACAACGGTGGCCCGAACAAGTATAAACCCTGTGTCTCTTGTGTTGTTCTTTCCTTAGTTTTAGATCCTAGCATGGCGGAGGGGTGCAGGTAGGTAGGAGGCGAAATCTCCGCGCGCACCCCAGTGTTCGAACCCCAAGGTTCTGCCGGAACCCAAAATCCGACAATGGTGCTGTTGAAGATGTTGATGGAGATTGCCCTCCCCAAGATGGGTGTAACACCCCGGATGTAACTTTCCCAATTTGTACTCCAACTCTTGCCGTTTCCGGCGTTAAGTTATATTTATTTTCTCGAGTTCGGGTTTTTGTCTCCGTGTGTTGTTATCGTTGTCATGCATCTCATATCATGTCATCATGTGCATTGCATTTGCATACGTGTTCGTCTCATGCATTCGAGCATTTTTCCCGTTGTCCGTTTTGCGTTCCGGCACTTCGTTCTCCTCCGGTGGTCATTTCTAGCTTTCTTTCGTGTGTGGGGATTAAACATTTCCGGATTGGACCGAGACTTGCCAAGCGGCCTTGGTTTACTACTGGTAGACCGCCTGTCAAGTTTCGTACCATTTGGACTTCGTTTGATACTCCAACGGTTAACCGAGGGACCGAAAAGGCCTCGTGTGTGTTGCAGCCCAACACCCCTCCAATTTGGCCCAAAACCCACCAAACTCTGCTCCATCATCTAGATCGTTCGATCACGATCGTGTGGCCGAAAACCGCACCTCATTTGGACTCTCCTAGCTCCCCCTATGCCTATATATACACCCCCTCCAAAAATTCACGGATCCCCTCTCCCAAACCCTAGAAAACAGATCTCCGCCGCCGCCGGACGTGTCCGGACGGAGCCGGACAACGTCCGGATCCCGCCGCCCTCTCCCGCGCTGCCACGTGGCAACCGGCGCCCGCCGCCGCCACGGCCCGCCGAGGCCCATCTCTGGCCCTCCTCCCCGCCGCTCGGGCCAGAGGCCGCCGCCCGCGCCCGCGTCGTCCTCGCCGCGGCCGGTGGCCGAGCCCACCTCGCCGCACCGCCGCTGTTCCTGCCGACGAGGGCCCGCCGCCCCGAAGCTCAGCGTCGTCCCGCGCCTCGCCTGGCGGCCGCCGCCGCCCCGGTCAACCACCGCCGCCGCCGCCTTGTTCCCCGCGCGCCCCGGGCCTCCGGCATGCTCCGAAATCCGTGCCGGTCCAGATCTCAGATCTGAAAACCCTAGGGTTGACTTTTGCATCTCCATTAATTTTTTATGCAATCTTTGACCTGTGATATCTCCGCATCCGTAGCTCCGATTTGGGCATATGGCATATCAAAATGTTCACCTCAGAGAGTACATCTTTTCATTCCATTGCATCATTTTGTTTTGAGCTCATCTTGATGCCCGAAATGCTGTTAGAAGAGGGCTTCGTGATTTAATTGTCAGATCTGCTAGTTCATCTTAGACATTTGTCATTTTTGCCATGATTTATGTGTGCATGCTATGCCCGTGAGTTCTACATATGTTTTGTTAAGGGTTTTGTCATCTATCCAGAGGTGCAACCCATGTATTTTTAGGATGTGTGTGGTGACTTGTGCAAGCTTGCAAAGTGGTGCACTTGCTAATTCTGTTTTCAGGGACTTAGTGATTTCACTAAGTCCTGGGATTGTTTAGTTCATGATGCCATATGTTCATGCTATTTCCTAGTGATCCGTGCCTCTTTTGAGGATGATCAGTAAAGGAGTTCTGTTAATCTTGTAGTGCTCTATCCATCGATGTCTTTGTTTGCAATTATGGAACACCCTAGCTTGAGTCAATCGAACTCTACTTTTGCTTCATTGTGAATCTGGGCAGATCGTCAACTTGTTTGCGATTTTGCCGATGTTATTATAGTTGATCCGTGCATGCTATGCCATTGTTCTTGCCATGTCTAGCTTGTATTTTGTGCCTTCTTGAGGGATGTTGGCTTGTCTTGCCATGACTTGCACCGTAGTGAGTGCATCGAGCTCGTAAACATGCCTTCGTGAGTTATATTTCAGCATGTCCCAGTTTTCACTAAGTCTGAAAACTGATTATGTTTTTGCTATGTTCGTGAGCTTGTTAGTATATTTTGTGATCCCTTTTGGCTCAAGGTCACTAAGGGACTTTTGTTAAGCTTGTTGAGTAGCTCCATGCCATGGCTTTCTTTGTCATGTTCAGGTCCTGTAGCATGTCGTTTTGTTGCTCAGAAGTGGGCTATATGATCTGAAATTCCAGACAAGTGTTAATTTCACTAAGTCTGAGATCTGTTTTACCATTTGCGTTTTTGCCATGCTTGTTTGAACCTGTTAAGGGATGATTTGGCCGTAGCTCAGTGCTAGACTTTTGTTAAGCATCTTGTGTGCATCCCTTCCATGTATTTTTTTGTCATGTTTGGGTGATGTAGCATGTTCATCTCATTGCATTTAGATGCCTACTTGCTGTAAATCGCAGACCGGTGTCATTTTTGAATCGCTTGCCATTTCCAAACCGTAACTCCGATTCCGGCGTTCTTTATATCGTTTTCAAGCGATTTCATCTCATATTTCCAGTGGAACCCTTGGAATTCCAAGTTGAGGCCAGGTTCATGCATTTCCTGTCATATCTTGCATTTTTGCATCCCGCATCGCATCCCACATAGCATATCATCATTTCATCATATTGCTTGGTCTTGCACGTGGTTGATTGTATCCTTGTTGCTTGTTTGTCTTGTTGGGTAGAGCCGGGAGACGAGTTCGCTAACGAGGAGCCCGTTGAGTTTGCTTTTGAGGATCCAGTCAACTCTGACAACTGTGCAGGCAAGATGATCATACCCTCGAAATCACTACTATCTTTGCTATGCTAGTTTGCTCGCTCTTTTGCTATGCCATTGCTAAGATGCCTACCACTTGCTTGCAAGCCTCCTAAATTTCCATGTCAAACCTCTAACCCACCATTGTCCTAGCAAACCGTTGATTGGCTATGTTACCGCTTTGCTCAGCCCCTCTTATAGCGTTGCTAGTTGCAGGTGAAGATTGGAGGCTGTTCCTTGTTGGAACCTTTATTTACTTGTTGGGATATCATTATATTGCTATGTTATCTTAATGCATCTATATACTTGGTAAAGGGTGGAAGGCTCGGCCTCTCGCCTAGTGTTTTGTTCCACTCTTGCCGCCCTAGTTTCCGTCATATCGGTGTTATGTTCCCGGATTTTGCGTTCCTTACGCGGTTGGGTTATAATGGGAACCCCTTGATAGTTCGCCTTGATTAAAGCTTTTCCAGCAATGCCCAACATTGTTCTTACTATTCGCCACCTAGCCTCTTTTCCCTTGGGTTACCGGAGCCCAAGGGTCATCTTATTTTAACCCCCCCGGGCCAGTGCTCCTCTGAGTGTTGGTCCGACCGAGTAGACTGCGGGGCCACCTCGGAGCAACTTGAGGGTTGGTTTTACTCGTAGGATGTCTCATCTGAGTGTGCCCTGAGAAAGAGATATGTGCAGCTCCTATCGGGATTTGTCGGCACATTCGGGCGGTGTTGCTGGTCTTGTTTTAACCTGTCGAAGTGTCTTGAGTTACCGAGATACCGAGTCTGATCGGAACGTCTTGGGAGGAGGTCTATTCCTTCATTGACCATGAGAGCTTGTCATGGGCTAAGTTGGGACTCCCCTGCTGGATTGAACTTTCGAAAGCCGTGCCCGCGGTTATGGGCAGATGGGAATTTGTTAATGTCCGGTTGTAGATAACTTGAACCTTAATTAATTAAAATGAACCAACTGAGTGTGTTACCGTGACGGCCTCTTCTCGGCGGAGTCCGAGAAGTGGACACGGTGTTGGAGTAATGTTTGGGCAGGTTGTTCTCTAGCTTCTCGCTCGTGCTTTGCCTCCTCTTCTCGCTCTCTTTTGCGAATAAGTTAGCCACCATACTTGCTAGTCGCTTGCTGCAGCTCCACTCATATTTTACCTTGCCTTACCTATAAGATCAAATAGTCTTGATCGCGAGGGTGCGAGATTGCTGAGTCCCTGTGGCTCACAGATTACTATTACACCAGATGCAGGGCCTGATGATTCCGCTCCAGGAGACGCGTATGAGCTCAAGTGGGAGTTCAACGAAGACTCTCAACGATACTATGTTTCCTTTCCCGATGATCAGTAGTGGTGCCCAGTTGGGGGTGATTGGGACCGTTGTCGCATGTTGGGTTCTCTTTTATTTTGGCGCCGTAGTCGGGCCATGAGTGTTTGGTTGATGTAATGTTATTTATGTACTTGATTGACGTGGCGAGTGTAAGCCAACTATGTTATCTCCCCTTTTATTATCATTTTACATGGGATGTTGTGAAGATTGCCTAACTTGCGACATATGCCTTCAATGAGATTATGTCTCTAAGTTGTGCCTCGACACGTGGGAGCTATAGTCGCATCGAGGGTGTTACAATGGGAGAGTTGTTGGTGATGATGATGACGATGATTTCCACCTCCGGGAGGGAAGTTCCCCCGGCGGAATCGCTCCGCCGGAGGGCAAAAGTGCTCCTGCCCAAGTTCCGACTCGAGACGGCGGCGCTCCATCCTGAAAGTCTTCTGCTTATTTTTTTCTAGGTCAAAATCACTTATATACCAGAACATGGGCAATGGAGGTGGGCCGAGGAGGCCACAACCCACCAGGGCACGCCTGGGGGGCCTGGCGCGTCCAGGTGGGTTGTGCCCACCTGGTGGGCCCCCTCTAGTGGTTATTGGCTCCATTATTTTATTAAATATTCCATAAAAAATCTCCGTGAAGTTTCAACTTATTTGGAGTTGTGCAGAATAGGTAGCATGACGTAGCTTTTTCAGGTCCAGATTTCCAGCTGCCGAAATTCTCCCTCTTGGTGTGTTCCAAGCAAATTATGAGAGAAAAGGCATTAGAATTACTCCAAAAAGCATTATTATGGATACAAACATTATAAATAATAGTGATAAAACATGATGCAAAATGGACGTATCAACTCCCCCAAGCTTAGACCTCGCTTATCCTCAAGCGAAAACCAAAATCGAAGAATATGTCCACATGCTTTGAAAGAGAGGTGTCGATAAAAACAAAATACAGACACAAAAGCATCATGTTGATTATTATGACAACACAAAAATTAAACATATGACTTTTATCATAGAACTTTTATCATATACTTCTCATGAATAAGTAATAGTTCATCACACAATCGAATTATAAAGCAAAAACTCTATTAGAAACCAACAAACTATGTTCTCAGTCAACTTTGCAACTACAATTCATCATCTTTTCAGGAAGGGCCACGTGTCAGAGCCTTTAGGCAAGTCCACATACTCAACCATCATATAGTCTTCTATGATTGCTAACACTCACCTCATACCCATGAGCAAAATGTTTCAATCGGACACATAGAAAGATAGTGGCTTATAGTTTCGCCTCCCAACATACTCACCTCAAGGGTGATGCCAACAATAATAACTCATGCTATCTATATTCAACTGGAAATATGTGCCTAGATCTTTCCTCACCACATGATGCTTGCCAAAGTAGAAAAATAAAAGGAATAGAGAGAAAAACTTTGACTCTTTGCATAAAAGTAAAAGATAGGCCCTTCGCTGAGGGAATCAGAGGTTGCCATGCGCTTATTTGTTTGTATGCTGAATCCCTTAGTGCAAGAGAACGTCGCGTTGTATTGCCCCTTAAGATGACAACCTTTATTATGTAGTCTATCGCTTTTATTCTTTGTCATCCAAGTTCGTACAACGCTCAATTTTCTCTTACACTAAATGATCTCACACTTTTAGAAGCAATTTTATTGCCTTTTTGCACCGATGACAACTTACTTGAGGGATCTTGCTCAATCCCTAGGTAGGTATGGTGGACACTTAAAAAAGATTTGGGTTTAAGGGTTTTTGGATGCACAAGTAGTATATCTACTTAGTGCGGAATTTTTGGCTAGCAAAGATAGGGGGCAAGCACCACATGTTAAAGGATCTATGACAATGTGACTTCTATGTGAATATAAACAAGCATAAATCATTAAGTTGTCTTCCTTGTCCAATGTCAACAATTTTGGCATATAATATTTTGATGAGGGCTCACAATCACAAAATATTTCTAGGATAGTATATCTATATGTGAATCTTCTTTTCCCTTATTAATTCTTTCATGAGTTGCATCATTGACTAATGCTATGTTTGTCAATCTTTAATAAAAAATTTCTACTTATACTTTTCCTTATGTGGTGCTATCACCTACCATAGGATTAGTATATAATTTTATTGATTAATTTCCTTTATTATATTTGTTTCCTTCCTCTTTTTCTTTTGTTATTTCTTCTCTTTATTTGCAACATGAAAGTAAAGAAAGCAAAAACTCCAACTAAACTTTATTATATAACTTGCACACGATTACAATGATAGATCACTAAGCAAACTCTCAAATAAGAAAGGATAAAACTAAACTTTTATTTCATCTAAAAGCAAAAGATCAAACTAAGATAAATAAAAGAAAAAAGATAGTGGGATGATACGATACCGGGGCACCTCCCCCAAGCTTGGCAGAAGCCAAGGGGAGTGCCCATACCCGATACTCAATTCTCCTTTGGTGGTGAAGATGATGAAGGTGGTGGTGAGGACAATTGTGCCTTCAACCTTTTCATGTTGTAGTTGAGGAGAGCAATTTCCTCTTTTAAATCATCGACCTCCAACTCTAGCTTCAAGATCTTGTCACATAAATCTCCTTTGCTTTTCTGCCGAGAACGAAAGGGAATAGATCGGTTATTAGAATGGTTAGCTCTCTTGGGGAGACTAGACTTCTTGAACTTTATGTGCATATCCCCAGGTTGAGGTAGAGGAACATCCTCCTCCTCCGAGCTTGAATCGTCCGTCCTCATCAAGTGAGCATCCTCTTCATCATCCGTAGTTCAACAATAAGGAGATAGGTCCCCATAGGTCTTTGGGTCAGCAATGAGATGTGAGACATAGCTCTCCCCGTCGGAGTCTTGGGGCGACATATTTTCAGAACTGCGCAGGAAACAACAAGAAAAGAGAACAGAGGATTTCTCCGCGATACAGTGATCAACGGGTTCGGGAAGTATATATAGATTTTTTTATCTTGGAGGACAAGTATATGGTAGAAGAACAGAGTACGGAAGGTGTTCCAGTTAGGCACAACCCACCTGGGCGCGCCAGGCGTGCCCTGGTGTCTTGTGCCTACCAGGGGACGCTTCCTAGAAGTTTCTTTATTTCCAAAATTCTAAAATATTCCAGAATTGATAAAAAATATTTTTGCAGATTTTTCGGAGTCCATTTACTTACTGTATCACGTACCTCCTTATTTTCATGATTCTGGAGTGTTCCGGAAGGACTCTTTTATGTGTGCCTCGCCGCGAACGCAGCCGGCATGTCCCGCCGTGCGGCCGTAGCAGCACAGAGGTCCCGCCGCGCCGCCGAAGCAGCACGGAGGTCCCGCTGCACCGTCGATGCAGCAGACTGGTCTGGCCGCGCCGCGAAAGCAGAAGAGATGTCCCGCCGCGCCGCGAATGCATCAGAGATGTCCTCCCGTGCCGCGGCGGCCTGGGAAAATGTCTCACGGGCAGGCGATGACTCTTACATGCACATGCATGCGATCATCCATAGCCAGATGGATCAGATCTCCGGCTGGGCGAGGTTGCAGGATGCCATGAAAGCCTCTTTTCAACAGGCTACCGGTGTCATCCGAAAACTAAATGAGAGCAATGCGAAGCTCCGGGCCGAGCGTGACCTATGGAGGGCGAAGATCGTCGGAAGTGCCGAGCAGCAGGAGGAGACCACTGCCTTGTTGAAGATGACCGGCATCATCGTCGAGAAACTTATGGACGAGAATGCCATGCTGCGCATCGAGCGTGGAAGGCTGGTGGAGGAATCCATGGATGCTCTCAAGCAGCATCTTGAGGACAAGAAAGAGCTCATCGCCGCTCGCTGCGGAGATTAGTTCCCGCGGCCTGCAGCAACACATCAAGAAAGTAGAGATCAGCGAGCCAGATCGCCGTCTTCCTTCTTCTTTTGCCCTTGTGTATTTCGGGCGTTGTCGCATGTGGCTTTTTTTAATCATGTTTCTTTTTTGCGGGGATTTTAATTATGTTCCTAAATATGTAAGACAATTATTATCCAGTCTGTGCAAAACTTTCTGTTCAGATTTTCATTTTTCTCTCTTAAATCTCAGTCTAGTGAGACATATAGACACGCTATAGAACAGGGGCTCGAGCGCCATTAATGGAGACGTTGGGAGGGAGGTGCGCGGAGGATAGAGGTCAAAGGGCTCTCCTCCTGATGAGCACACGCAGGGGTCTGATCGCACGGCTCCCGTACTCAAATAGCTACCCCGCATGACACCTCCTGCCAATAAAAAGGGGGACACGTTGTAACACCCACGATGCGGCTATATCTCCCACGTGTTGGAGCACGACTTAGAGGCATAACCGCATTATAGGCATGTCGCAAGAGGGGTAATCTTTACACATACCATGTACTGAATAAGAAAGGGATAAAGAGTTGGCTTACAATCGCCATTTGAAACAATAAATAAATATAACATTACAACATCCAGAATACAATCACGGTCCGACTACGGAACCAAAATAAAAGAAAGACAACCCCTAATGCAACAGATCCCCAATCGGCCCAACTGGGCTCCACTGCTGATCAACTAGAAACGAAACTACACAAGGAACACGATCTTCATCGAACTCCTCCTTGAGCTCGGTTGCGTCACCTGCACTGACATCATCGGCACCTACAACTGGTTTTGGAAGTAATCTGTGAGTCACGGGGACTCAACAATCTCACACCCTTGTGATCAAGACTATTTAAGCTTATGGGTAGGAAAAGGTAGTGAGGTGGAGCTGCAGCAAGCACTAGCATATATGGTGGCTAACATACGCAAATGAGAGCGAGAAGAGAACGCCAAAGCACAGTCGAGAGTCTATGATCAAGAAGTGATCCTAGAACTACTTACGTTCAAGCATAACACGAGACCGTGTTCACTTCCCGGACTCCGCCGGAAAGAGACCATCACGGCTACACACGCGGTTGATGCATTTTAATTAAGTTAAGCGTCAAGTTCTGTACAACCGGATATTAACAAATTCCCATCTGCCCATAACCGCGGGCATGGCTTTCGAAAGTTCAAAACCCTGCAGGGGTGTCCCAACTTAGCCCATCACAAGCTCTCATGGTCAATGAAGGATATTCCTTCTCCCAGGAAGACCTGATCAGACTTGGAATCCCGGTTACAAGACATTTCGACAATGGTAAAACAAGACCAGCAAGACCACCCGCTGTGCCGACAAATCCCGATAGGAGCTGCACATATCTTGTTCTCAGGGCACACCGGATAAGCTAAGTGTACATGAGCCGACATAACCCAAGTTGCCAAGGGATGGCCCTGCACGGTGCTCTAGTTTGGACCAACACTCAGAGGAGCACTGGCCCGAGGGTTTTAAATAAAGATGACCCTTGAGTCTGCAGAACCCAAGGGAAAAAGGCTTAGGTGGCAAATGGTAAAACCAAGGTTGGGCCTTGCTGGAGGAGTTTTATTCAAGACAAACTGTCAAGGGGTTCCCATTATAACCCAACCGCATAAGGAACGCAAAATCAAGGAACATAACACCGATATGACGGAAACTAGGGCGGCAAGAGTGGAACAAAACACCAGGCATAAGGCCAAGCCATCCACCCTTTACCAAATATATAGGTGCATTAATGTAAACAAGATATAATAGTAATGATATCCCAACAACAATCATGTTCCAACAAGGAACAAACTCCATCTTCACCTGCAACTAGCAACGCTATAAGAGGGGCTGAGCAAAAGCGGTAACCTAGCCAAATAATGGTTTTCTAGGAAGGTGGGTTAGAGGCTTGTCATGGCAATATGGGAGGCATGATATAGCAAGTGGTAGGTAACGTGACATAGCAATAGAGCGAACAACTAGCAAGCAAAGATAGAAGTGATTTCGAGGGCATGGTCATCTTGCCTGAGATCCCGCAAGGAAGAAGAATGAGTCCATGAAGAAGACAAGCGGACGTAGTCGAACCAAACCTCACAACTCCGGAACGAAACCGCAGCTAACACGAGAAGCAACCTGGAAAGAACCAAACAACATAGTAAACAACCATCACATAATCATGGCATGATGCACAACAAGTATGATGCATGTCCGGTTTAATGAGGCATGGCATGGCAAAGTGCACAAACAACACTACAAGTTAAGTGGAGCCCAATATGCAACGAGTTGCATATTGACGGAACACCACATCAATTATTTAGTTCTCTCTCGTTTAGGTACTCAACAATATTAAATGTTGGTTAGCATGGCAAGAGGTGAAGCAAAGTAAAACTACCTGTCTAGGCAAGTTTAAATGAGGCCGGAACAACAAGCAACAAGTCCGAAAACTCCTCATGTGCATATTTTAGGTTTGGTACTGTTCTGCCCTAAACCCAAATTTAGAGTTGTTAAACATGCAAGATGAGTGCACCATGTTAAACTAGGCATTTTTCTACCCCATTTACATATAAAGTTTGTTAAGTTTGGAGGTACGGTTATTAAGTTATGAAATAGAGCGAACAACTAGCAAGCAAAGATAGAAGTGATTTCGAGGGCATGGTCATCTTGCCTGAGATCCCGCAAGGAAGAAGAATGAGTCCATGAAGAAGACAAGCGGACGTAGTCGAACCAAACCTCACAACTCCGGAACGAAACCGAAGCTAACACGAGAAGCAACCCGGAAAGAAGCAAACAACATAGTAAACAACCATCACATAATCATGGCATGATGCACAACAAGTATGATGCATGTCCGGTTTAATGAGGCATGGCATGGCAAAGTGCACAAACAACACTACAAGTTAAGTGGAGCCCAATATGCAACGAGTTGCATATTGACGGAACACCACATCAATTATTTAGTTCTCTCTCGTTTAGGTACTCAACAATATTAAATGTTGGTTAGCATGGCAAGAGGTGAAGCAAAGTAAAACTACTTGTCTAGGCAAGTTTAAATGAGGCCGGAACAACAAGCAACAAGTCCGGAAACTCCTCATGTGCATATTTTAGGTTTGGTACTGTTCTGCCCTAAACCCAAATTTAGAGTTGTTAAACATGCAAGATGAGTGCACCATGTTAAACTAGGCATTTTTCTACCCCATTTACATCTAAAGTTTGTTAAGTTTGGAGCTACGGTTATTAAGTTATGAAATAAACCATTTTAGCATGTTATTTAAGCAAATTAAAGCAAACATCATTTTAAGCATTTTAAACATAGATGAAAGTTGCAAATTATTAATATACACAAAATTTTAAGCAAGTTTCATATATGATTTGTTTTAATATGATGCACCATTTGGGGGTAATTAAATGCATGAATATGAAGGACTTTTCTATAAAACAGGTTTCTCTGGATTAATAGGTAAAATCGCAACAGAGGAAAAAAACACTATCGGGCTGAAACTGAACACGGCCCAATAGTGCACAGGGAAAATCAGTGGCTGGGCTGAGGCTCACTATAGGCTTTGGGCCGGATCTGGCGCAACTGGGCCTTGGTCAACCCGGCGAAGAAGAGGCGGCCCAGGCGCATGGAGTGGTCTCAGTCAACGCCTGAGGCGCGCATTCGTCCTCCTGCTCGAAGCAGGGGATGCAGGGGTGAAGCAAGGGCTTGCGGGCGGCGCAGGTTGTGCGGCACGATGCCCTGGAGACGGGGACGGGGCCGAGGACACGGGGCGCGTCGGATCTAGCCGGCGGGAGCCCATCTCCGATGATGGTGGCGCTGGCTGGTGCTCCTGTTTGAGGCAAGGACAGAGATAGAGAGTAATATAGTCAGAGAAGCAGAACGGAAAAGGAGAAGAAGAGAGAAGCCGAGGGCGATGGGCGCGCGAGGAGGAGGCATCGGGCGCGCTGGCCACGCGGAGACGGCTGGATCCGGGCGCCGAGGTGCTGAATCCCCACTTGGCCGAGGCAGGGAAGACCGGCGACGAGTTCTCTGGGGCTTCGGCCGTCGATGGTGGTGAGGCTCGCCGGCGACGAGGCGAGGAAGAAGGGGTCTGTCAGCGCGGGGGGGGGGACGCCCCGGATTGAGCGGGAGGAGCTCGGGTGCGGCGCCGAACGAGCTCAATGGCGCGGGGAAGAAGAGCCTGGCTTGCTCCGGCGAGAAAAAGGGGGAGGTTGGGGCTGCTGCTACTGTCGCCGGTGGTGGCAGGCTCCGGTGCGGCAGAGGTCCTGGGTCGCGGGAGTAGCTCGGGAGCTCGAGCTCCTTCTTCTCGGTTGCGGGAAGGCACGGGATGCAGGGGGTCGAGCGAGGGAGCAGCAGAGGATGGAGGAGGAGGCAATGGCGAGGAAGAAGGGAGACGAGGCCGGCCTGGGGGTGTTGGTCGCCGGCGGCGACGTCCGGTTGATGGAGAGACGGCGGTATTGAGGCTTGCGGTATAGGGCCAAGTGGATCGACAGCCAGATCGGGAGAGAAGCGGGCTGCAGGTTGATTCGGTGGCGCTGAAAACAAGGGGAAGATGGCAGCAGATCCGAGGAGGGGGAAGACTGTAGGTGGCGGCGGCTAGAGGGGACAAAACTCCTATAATTTAGGGTTTGGTCTAAAAATAGACAAGGAGGTCTATATATAGCAAAACAAATCATTTTAGGGCGGTTAGGTCCCTCCGATCGTAATCGGATGGTCCGAGAAAAATAGGTTAGGAGACTCCAATGAGAAAACGATGATACTTTATATATGTTTGGGGATGATCCGGATCCAATGGTGAAGACTGTCCGGGTCGGGTTCGGGTAAGTTTCGGACGCACACGTGAGGGGTCGGTGCACTGTGCAAAGTGGGGTTTTCAGACCGTGCGATCGCATCGGACGGCTCCGAACGCGAAGAGGGGTAGGTAGATGGACTAGGTGGGCTGTGGCGAGGATGAGAGGAGAGAAGAGAGAGAGGGCCCGGTAGCAGTTTTCGGAGACCAGAAACGTCCGACGTTAGACCGGCAGTGGTGCCGCTATAGTTATCTGTTGGGGCACCAAATGAACTCCGAATGCGATGGAACTTGGCAGGCGGTCTACTAACAACAAAACAACACCGCATGCCAACTTTAAACCCATTCCAAGAACATTTTCCGGCCACTTAAAAGTAATATTTTAGACGTGTCGCGGGCGCGTGCGAGTGCGGTTGGACTCAGAATGGACAACGGAGAGAACGGGGAACCCGGACGGATGCAAGTTTTGAAAACATGATGATGCAATGCGGATGGTGACATGGCAAGATGCAACATGCAAACGAATGACAAGGCAACAACACGAATAACTGGAAGACACCTGGCACATCGGTCTCGGGGCGTTACACACATAGCGGCACGTAATTGGTAAGTAGAACGCCCACAATTTCAATAATACTTGTGTTTCCGATTTGTAACGTGACAACACTTGTTTCAAAATGACTTTGTTTATTGTTAATGTGTGCGCCTTCACAAATCGGACAGAAAAATTACCACAACATGTTGGTGCCATGTCATGACAGCATGCCAAGTTTCATGATTTTCAGGCGTGTTTTGGATTTACAGGAATTAAAAAACCAAGTTTCTCAATCTTTCCGGCCGAGCCACGATGCCCAGATATTTGAATTTCATTCCCATTTCTTGCATGGGACCTAGAAATTCACCCAAGGACACACATCTGATTTTTCAACCAACTTTGGTGCACTGGAGCATGTGCTTTTAGTTCAAATTTGAATTATGCGCATTAAATGCCCAGAAACTCAATTAATGTATAAAAAAGCCAAACGAACCCGGAATAATTCCAAAATTTAGCACGATACTTCTATTTGGTCTAATCTGCCTCTGTAAAAAAATTAAGGTAGGAGAAGGCAGTGTACGTATGTCATTTCGCACACAGAGGTGACATGTTCCCTCTCGGAACCACGAGCCTTCTTGAGGGAAGCTCCAGTTTGCAAGAAGCTTACACCAAAGCTTGTCCCAATTCGGCCAAAAAATTTACCGCAGCATTTTGGTGCCATGTCATGACACCATGCCAAGTTTCATGATTTTCAAAAGTGTTTTGGATTTATAGGAATTAAAAAACCAAGTTTCTCAATCTTTTCGGCCGAACCACGATGCCCAGATGTTTGAATTTCATTCCCATTTCTTGCATGGGACCTATAAATTCACCCAAAGACACACATGTGATTTTTCAACCAACTTTGGTGCACTGGAGCATGTGCTTGTAGTTCAAATTTGAATTATGCACATTAAATGCGCAGAAACTCAATTAATGTATAAAAAAGGCCAAACGAACCCAGAATAATTCCAAAATTTAGCATAATACTTCTACTTGGTCTAATCTTTCTGTGTAAAAAAATTAAGGCGGGAGAAGTCAGTGTACATATGTCGTTTCGCACACGGAGATGACACGTTCCCTCTTAGAACCACGACCCTTCTTGAGGGAAGCTCCGGTTTGGAAGAAGCTTACACCAAAGCTTGTCCCAATTCGGCCAAAAAACTACCACAGCATGTTGGTGCCATGTCATGACACCATGCCAAGTTTCATGATTTTCAGGCGTGTTTTGGATTTACAGGAATTAAAAAAAACAAGTTTCTCAATATTTCCGGCCGAGCCACGACGCCACATGTTTGAATTTCATTCCCATTTCTTGCATGGGACCTAGAAATTCACCCAAAGACACACATGTGATTTTTCAACAAACTTTGGTGCACTAGAGCATGTGCTTGTAGTTCAAATTTGAATTATGCACATTAAATGCTCAAAAATTCAATTAATGTATAAAAATGCCAAATGAACTCAGAATAATTTCAAATTTAAACACGACACTCATGTACTAGTTGCATGTTCACTGTACGTAAATGTTCTAGAAATTCAAACACCATCCTTTCCCTCAATAACACCATTTTGTCTTTCAAAACATAATGAAATAAAATCAGGTATACCACAAACAGATTACTAGAAAGAATCGTGTGGGATGCGATATAAAATATCTTGGCGCACCGTCTTGTCTGGCTTACGCCGGAAGTTTCGTTATCTACAGTCCACCGCCCCCGCTTGAACCACACTTGCCCGCCAGTTTCTCGTGGCACCGAGTGAATTTTTTTTGCCACCGCAGAAATATCTATCTTCCCGCCCCCTCCCTCCCACCAAAAGCTATATTTCAACTGTTCCTCCTTGCTTTCCAAGTTCAAACCTTCACTGCTGCTTATTGGCAGCTCAGCCTCCTCGCCGGTGACCCTTCTTCTTGCAGCGCCGCCTCCTCGCCGGCTACCCTTCTTCTTGTAGTGCCGCCTCCTCGCCGGCGACCCTTCTTCTTGCTGCGCGGCCTCCTCGCCGCCGACCCTTCTTCTTGCTGCGCGGCCTCATCGATATGGTCAGGTAATCTACACCTCACCCACACCATCCTCCTCCTTTCCCGTCCCACATGCCCCGACCGACGGCGCGACACCTTCCACCGAAATCACTGTCCCCCTCCTCCAATTAAGCACCGCCCACATCCATTTTGCATGCAGTATAACATGGAGCTTAGTAGCACGTGGCCGCACACACGCATGAGGTCGCTATGGCTGCCATGCGTGCCGACCGCCAGATATTGGAGGAGCACCTCGTCTTCGAGGCCACCGTCGACACCTCCATGCGGTTGTCTACTTTAAAATACAGTTCGTGTCGTTTTCTTGAGGCCACCGCCAGTGCCTTCTAGTGATTTTTCCTCTGTAATGTTAATATGCAATCTGATGTTCAGTTAACAGTTTGGTCCTCTGAAATGTAATGTTCAGTTAACACTTTGGTCCAACAATTGCTACCTTTTGTAGTACTGTTCTCAAGCTTTCTTTGTTTTGTTAACTGTCTTATCTTCTAGTACATGTTTCTATTATGCAATGTCATGCTGAGTTAAGTATTTTGGTTCATCTGGACAATTGTACATTTAACTATTTGGTTCAGTTCTGCAATTTGATTTTCATTTGTTGTGGGTACAATTTTGTATTGTTATGCATGTGACACCAGTCGAATTTGGCTGTACTCAACACATATTCTACTGATAGTATGGCAACTCTCAATTAACCTGATCAAGATCTTCCTTATGTGTGTTGCGGGGAAACAATGGGAGACATTGCGGTTTACCATTGAGGTTTGTTCAAGCAAGGTCCTTTGGCTAATAGCACATCATTGTGCAGTTCCAGGAATCATTCTAATATTTAGGTTTCTTACAATTTGGTCTTGCACATGTAGGTCCTGCTGTCAAAGGCTTAGACCCACTGTTCGACCCATTTTGCATATGGGGAAATGAGATGTCCATGAATATCAGTCAAGTCAAGAAACTCAGAAAGATTGTTAGGATGAAGAAACTTGCGATGAATAACAACAAGATCTTTGTTTGCACAATGAAGAAGATATCAGTAAACTATAGGATGGTACTAACTCTTTTACCTTGTTTTTACCCCTTGCGCCATTTCAAAATTTATAACAACTATTTGTGAATATCTTTGTTTTCAGTACTTTTCAAAGCAGTTCACCGATGATTACCTCTCAAACCACCTGCATGGTCAAGGGGTGAGGAAGGTATTCATTCAACACCCACAGTACAATATTGAAGTCTTGCTAAAGAGGACGAAGGTTGGGCGGGCAATTATCCATAGCCACTGGCCTAAAGTTGCAAGGACATTCAACATCACTGAAGGCTCAATATTTGCCTTCCGCTTCAGCAGTTTCCCAGATGAGATTCATCTGTCTATTTACCATGTATGATGCTACTTTCCAAAGGTTTTTATGCTGCATGTGAAACTTGGTGTTGTTGTGTAATGGCGTAACTGAGTGCCGAAGCTATCTGATGTAATTCGATTATGAAATCCTGGTTGCTGTTATACAGATATGAAATATCTAGTGTGTTTTATAAGAAATATTAATAATAGGCTAATTACCCTACTTATTGGGGTTTTCTATTGCAGACGGTTACTCAGACAACACCGTGGGCGATGAACTCAAATAACCCACACGGTTTCTAGAAAGTAGGCGTGTTCGATCAACTAACAATCACACACGACTTCTGATAGTGAACTGTTTGCGTTAGGCTACCCTGCACAAACGTTTCCACACAAAGAACTGTGTGTGATATACATACCTACGGAAATGTTTTTCTGGGATTCATCGTGTGGGATGTACATACCTACGGAAATGATTGGGGTTCGATGCCTCGCCAGATCGCACACGAGCTCATTTGGTGTCCCAGGAGGGCCTATCCCCGACGGTTTTTGGGTCGTGTGGGAAGGACCCCCCTATCGCCCACACTCACTTGGCAACGGTTCCAAATGTCGTTGCGAAAAGGGGTTAAAAACCATTTGTATAGCACGTCGCTGTACCAGTGACTCCTTGCATAATCTCACTATGTTTTATTCCTATGCATGTCAGTTATTGTACACAATGGAACTGAACATGTAGAGCAAAAGAGACGAGCCTTGCGTGGCAATAAAATTTCATGCAGACGTCGCTCCATGGTAGGCACAAAGGCAGCCCCCCTCCACCCATTTCGGATTGTAATCGAGAGGAAGATAACTGTTCTGAGGGGGATTCAGAAGGAGAAGACCACTCCTATTTACCCCCTGAGGTCTTCGCTATAACTTGGCATGCTGATGTTGGTTATATCATTCATATGGTGTCTTGCATTGCTTACTTTATACATCAAATATATCATCTGCCTAGTTTAGACATGCTTTGTGTGAATGCCATTTGTTTAGTTTCTTCATCATATATGTGAATTATGCAACGCCATCTTGTTTAGCCAGGCATCAAATATGTAAATTTTGCAATGCCATCATGCTTAGCCAGTCATCTTATATGTGAATTATATCAGGCCATGCTTTTTATCATTACGTATTACATTTGTCAACAATGTTAGTACATTCAACTACTCTTCGTGTGCATCAGCCATTTGATACGGTGATGGAAAATTCTGGAGTGAAAACAAGGTCTTCAGAGCAGACTATGCTATCTGACGAACTGCATATCTTGATGGTTACGGATAGCTCCTCAGAGGAGGATTCATAGACAGATGACCAGTCCTATTCCCCCCCCCCCCGAGGTGTATGCTCTAACTTGGTAGGGTTATGTTGCTCATATCGTGCGTATGGTGTCTTGCATTGCTATGTCATTTGATTAGTTTAGACATGCTTTGTGTGAATGCCACCTGTCTAGTGTCTAATTACCATATTTGTGAATTATGCATTGTCATCTTGTTGCAAGACATTATATATGTGAATTATGCAATGCTATCTTGTTGCAAGGCATTATATATGTGAATTATGCAATGCCATGCTGTTTAGCCAATCATCATGTATGTGAATTATACCATGCTATCATTTTTTGTATTACGTGTTCCATTTGTGGACAACGTTTGTATATTCAACTATTCTTCCTGTGCATCAGCCATTTGAAGCGGTGATGGAAGTATCTAGAGTGAAAACAAGGTATTCAGAGTAGACAATGCTACCTACTGAAGCAGACATCTTGCTGGTTATAGAGAGCTCCTTAGAGGAGGATTCATAGACTGATGACCAGTCCTATTTCCCCCCTGAGGTCTATGCTCAAACTTGGCAGGGTTATATTACTCATGTCATGCATGTTGTCTTGCATTGCTTAGTCTTTACACCATACTAGATCATTGTTGGCTGCGTTGCCGCGCCTGTCTATTTTGACGATAGAATGATATGAATTGTCATCGATATCTGAAGGCAAAAGCTCAACCAAACTAAAATGAAAACTACGGGGAAACTAAAATATGCTAAAATATGTTCCGCACATTCCCCCCCTTTTGTTTTGATATGAGTACTCCCATCAGTACTAAGTAGAAATTGAAGAGAGAAATACATTTTGTTCAGAATAACATTATTCTTCTAACGAGACCCAACACCTGAACTCTTTTCTATCAATTTATACATGATGTGATACACTTATTAAGCATCTACCCAATCCTACCTCTAGAGCACCTGTCATAGCACGGGCAACTTCATCGTCGAATAAGACTTGTAGTTCATAATATATCAATAAATCATTTGCAATTACAATGCGAAGAAGAGGATCTTCCATAGTTTGTAGTATTTAGCAATGACCACCAAATTTAGATATTAGAAAGCTGCATAAATTGTGCACATGAATCTACAATGTGGCGTGATTTGGAGAGGGGCATATGCTGCAAAATCTGAATATTAAAGATATTTGTGTGAAAGGATCTAACTTTTCGTCCTCGAGGCTATTCATTCCAAAATCCTTTATATAATTCTGCTGCCCGCGTAAATAAGAACAAGATTATTTCCAGGTGAGATTGATAAACGAGATACATAGATTATTACTAAACATGATGCAAGTAATTTGTTATTTTTTATCATCCTACCTTCATGAGCTTGAGTGTTGGTTGCAGATCAGCCTTCTCATACCGTAACTTGCAATGTGGAGAACATGGAAAACATAAAATACTGGAATAAATGATATGTTAGTAGGTTGCAAAATCATTGAGCTAAGAAATCTAGCAATTAACAATACTCAAATGCGAGAAAACTTCTCTTTGGTACTCAATACTCAGGTTTAGAGAAAGATAACCCACCGGATGATGCTGCCATGGTGTTATTTATGGCAACATGAATTTAAGATGACAATAAGACTCTCGTATATTGTGCAATATAATTTACTAATTCCAGCATATGTAGTCACTATTTTCTTTCTACTGTAGAAAACATATTTGTTGATTTGC
Organism: Triticum urartu; assembly: GCF_003073215.2. Lineage (NCBI taxonomy): Eukaryota > Viridiplantae > Streptophyta > Magnoliopsida > Poales > Poaceae > Triticum > Triticum urartu. The sequence goes on from NC_053024.1 coordinate 577,023,067, forward strand.
TTTTAGTTGCTTAATCTGCAAAAAGGGAAGGAAAATGCAGGAAAAGACAAATTGAAAATACAAAAAGAACGTGAAAAATACTATCTTCTAGAGGGAGAGGTCAATATAAAGTTTGCATTGCAAAGTAAGCAATCCAGCATCACGTACTTGCATTGGAATTAAGTTGTTGCTCGCACGGTGGAATTAAGTCACCATTATTAAATATTAATAAACCTGAAATACAAATTCATCACACTAGATATTATTTCATCCAAATGCAAACCAAGAGAAGTCACCTCACGTGGATGGTCTCTGTTTGTGGGAGATCTGGCTTAGCAATAGAGTGATACACCCTGGCATGCCATTGCTGAAGTAAAGAACAATTAATCTCTACTGATCAGATAAATGGAAATAAACAAACACATAAGAAATAGACAATTCACAAAAAAATATGATAAAGAAAAACTCTGTTGATGTATATTTTATTGAGAGAAAAGGTGTTATGGCTCGCATGAAACAAAAGTGAAAGGAATAACAAAATATAAAAAAGGAATAAAAAAGTAATGAGCATATATGGCGATTTCATTTGGATTGAAGGGATTTCAAATGGCATACCATGAGAAGCAAATTGTCTAATGGCTACAAATCCTAACCAAGAATAGTTTGTTCAAACCTTGTTATAGGAAATGGGAAAATAAATTTTGAAGCCACCAAACATATCTTTTAGGGGGGGGTGACAGAGTGAAAGACATGTATAAAATGAAGCATGTTCATATGAATTTGAAACCTGGTTTCTGGTCACCAATGGCAAGGGAGCAACACGTAGAAATAATGAGATTGTTTAAGGCAAGTAAAATACTTAGGATTTATCACCTTACTTTCATAAAAGTAATTATTGAAGAGGGAATTTGAGTTAAACATCAGTACAAATAGGGTATTTAGTCTTAAAAATATTAGGTTGAAAGAGAAAATTATTAGGTTTAAAGAGGAGAGTTGAATCAATAGCAACTTGGCTTGCAAAATATGTACATAAAGTAGAGGAGAGGAAAGGTACTTGAAGTGATAGAGGTCGCCAACCAGCGATTGTACAGGAGCCACTCTGCCGCGGCCACAAACTCGTGCTCTGGCTCCATCCAACTGCTCAGCTGCGACCACGACCTGCAATCCAAGAAACAGAGACCAAAATCAGAGTGAATTAGGAAGCTAGACCATTAACCAGTGAGGAAATTAGAGGGATAGATCGAGGGCAGAGGAGAGGTTCAGGATCCATCAGCCAACATCCATCCATCGTCGTTGGCGGCGCCCGACCGCATCAGTTAGGTTAGGTCTGGAATGCGAGTAGGAGAAAACGTGGCTAGTCCTCTATATTTTCTTCTGGCTAGGTGAAGCCCATTAGGCCCAAATTCACACCAGACGTCCAAAATAGTCACCGGAGCAGCGGCCCAGCATGAAAACGCTCCGTCTTAGTGAACACAACGATTCGAGGCGGGACTAACAGTAAAACTGACGGCCAAAAACATCCTGAAGTGATGATCCAAAGGCTGGAAATGCTAATAGCCTGAGAGGGTAGGAAAGATGCTTAGTTATAATATATCTAAATATGGATTGCCATCTGCTTACTTGCTTACTATATAAATCATATATTTGAATTATATCATGCCATCATGTTTACATACACAGCATTGATTCGTCTCCAACGTATCTACTTTTCCTAACGCTTTTCCTCTTGTTTTGGACTCTAATTTGCATGATTTGAATGAAACTAACCCCGGACTAACGCTGTTTTCAGCAGAACTACCTTGGTGTTGCTTTTGTGCAGAAATAAAAGTTCTCAGAATGGAACGAAACTTTGCGAGGATTTTTTATATCAATAATAAGAATTTTCGGAGCCAAGACCCACCAGAGGGGGCACCTGGGTGAGCACAACCCAACAGGGCGCGCCCCTCTCCTGGCACGCCCAGGTGGGTTGTGCCCACCTGGTGGCCCTGCAGACCCTGAAACAGACGCTATAAATCATATTTTTCCAGAAAAAATGAAGAAGAAAGAATTATCGCGATCCACGAGACGGAGCCACCGTCACCTCCTGTTCTTCATCGAGAGGCCAGATCTGGAGTCTGTTTTGGGCTCCGGAGAGGGGGTCTTCGTTCTTCATCATCACCAATCCTCTCCATCACCAATTCCATGATGCTCCCCACTGAGAGTGAGTAATTCCTTCGTACGGTCGCTGGTCGGAGAGGAGTTGGATGGTATTCATCATGTAATCAAGTTAGTTTTGTTAGGGCTTGATCCCAAGTATCCACTATGTTCTAAGATTGATGTTGCTATGACTTTGCCATGCTTAATGCTTGTCACTTTGGGCCCGGGTGCCATGATTTCAGATCTGAATCATTTATGTTATCACCATTATATCCATGTTCTAGATCCGATCTTGCAAGTTATAGTCATCTACTACGTGTTATGATCCGGCAACCCCGGAGTGACAATAGTCGGGACCACTCCCGGTGATGACCGTAGTTTGAGGAGTTCATGTATTCACTATGTGTTAATGCTTTTTTCTGGTTCTCTATTAAAAGGAGGCCTTAATATCCCTTAGTTTCCAATATGGAACCCACTGCCACGGGAGGGTAGGACAAAAGATGTCATGCAAGTTCTTTCCATAAGCACGTATGACTATTTATGGAATACATGCCTACATTATATTGATGAACTGGAGCTAGTGCCATATCGCCCTAGGTTATAACTGTCTCATGATGAATATCATCCAACAAGTCACCGATCGAATGCCTACGAATTTACCTTATATTGTTCTTGCTAAGTTACTACTGCTATCATCACTGTTACACTTGCTACAAAACTACTGCTATCACTGTTACTGTTGCCATTGCTACTGCTACTACTATCAAAACTATCATATTATTGTGCTACTGATCACTTTGCTACAGATAATTAATCTCCAGGTGTGGTTGAATTGACAACTCAACTGCTAATACCTTCAAATATTCTTTGGCTTCCCTTGTGTCGAATCTATCAATTTGGGTTGAATACTCTACCCTCGAAAACTGTTGTGAACCCCTATACTTGTGGGTTATCAAGACCTGTTTCTGGCGCTGTTGCCGGGGAGCATAGCTATATTTTTTGAGTCACTTGGGATTATTATCAATTTATCACTATGAAGTATCTGCAGGATGCTAAGACTAAGATATTTCCCTCAAAGACGAGGGGAGGTAAGGAACTGCCATCCAATTCTGCTTTAGATTCACCTTATGTTATAAGTAAACTTGCAACATCACCACATGCTATTAATTCTGATATGTCGCAAGTTATTGAAGATGCTACTTCTGCTATGGATAATGCTTATGATCATGCTAGTACCTTGCTTGATAATGATGATGTGCCACTTGGTGAATTTCTTGATAAATAAATTGCTAGAGTAATACAACATGATGTTGTTGAATCTGATGATGAACTTGAAACTGAATCTCCTGAAACACCTACTAGAACTAGCCCTCCTAGATATGAATTGCCTAAGGTACCGGAAGGTTATGTTATGAGTGAAGAAACAACTAGAGATATTCTTGCTTGCAGAGATAGAGATGATCTGGAGAAATTATTATGCAAGTATAAAGAAAAATCTCTGAATGCTAGAATGAAATGTGATCCTAAGTTTGCTACTTCACCTATATTTATTGATGATAAGGATTATGAATTCTCTGTCGACCTAGAGTTAATTACTTTGGTTGAATCTGATCCTTTCCATGGTTATGAAACTGAAACTGTTATGGCACATCTTACTAAGGTGAATGACATAGCCACCCTTTTTACTCATGATGAGAAAACTTGCTATTACTTTATTCTCAAATTATTTCCTTTCGCATTAAAGGGTGATGCTAAAGCTTGCTACAATACTCTTGCTCCTAGTTGTGCGCATAGTCCCCCGGATATGATTTATTACTTCTTTGAAAATTATTTTCCTGCTCATAAGAAACAAGCTGCCTTACAGGAAATATTTAACTTTGTTCAAATTAAAGAAGAGAGTCTCCCACAAGCTTGGGGGAGCCTTTGCCAATTACTTAATGCTTTTCCTGATCATCCTCTTAAGAAAAATGTAATACTTGATATCTTCTATAATGGACTAACTGATGCTTCTAGGGACTTCCTAGATAGTTGTGCTGGTTGTGTTTTCAGGGAAAGAACTGTTGGGCAAGCTGAAGAATTATTGAATAACATATTAAAAAATTATGATGATTGGACTCTTCCTGAACCACCGGCTAAACCCACTCCGAAGAAGAGGGGTATATTATATCTCAGTCCTGAAGATATGCCAGAGGCAAAGAAATCTATGAAGGAAAAAGTTATTAATGCTGAGGATGTTAAAAATTTACCTCATATTGAATAAATACATGGGCTTAATACACCACCACTGCCTAAGGTGGTAGAGGTAAATTCTCTTGTGAAGCTAAATGGTAATGACAATCCTCACAATATGCATCCTAGTCAATGCCTTTATGAGTTTGAAGATTATATTAGAAAACAAGATCACTTCAATGCAAATGTTATGAAACAATTGAAATACAATTCTGATATGATTGCTCGCTTGAGTGACTTGTTATTTAGAATATCAAATGATTTTAGAGGTGTTGGAAAAGCATGCTTCTACGGTTCAAACCCAGCTAGAACAAGTTGCTAAATCTCAAAGAGAGTTGCTTGATGAAATGAATAATAATATGCATGACTTTGTTGTTAGAGTTGCAACTTGAGGAGGTAAAATGACTCAGGAACCACTTTATCCTGAGGGACACCCAAAAAGAATTGAACAAGATTCACAAAGAGCCAACACTAGTGCACCTAGTCCTTCTAGAAAGAAAAAGAAAAAGAAAAATGATAGGACTTTGCATGCTCCTAGTGAACCTGAAATAGAAAAAAAAACCTGACATAGATAATGAAGTTTCTATATCAGATGCTGAAACTCAGTCTGGTAATGAACATTCACCTAGTGATAATGAAAAAGACAATGTTGATGTTCATGAAGACTCTCAACCAAATAATAAAGAACCGTACAATGATGTTGAGATAGAACCACCTGTTGATCTTGATAGCCCACAACCTAAGAATAAAAGATATGATAAAATAGACTTCATTGCTAGAAAACACGGTAAATAAAGAGAACCATGGGTTCAAAAACCTATGCCTTTTCCACCTAAGCCAACTAAAAAGAATGATGATGAAGAATTTGAACGCTTTGCTGAAATGCTGAGGCCAGTCTTTTTGCGTACTCGCTTGACTGATATCTTGAAAATGCCTCCTTATGCAAAGTATATGAAAGAAATCATCAAAAATAAGAGGAAAATATCGGAAGCTGAAATCTCCACTATGCTGGCTAATTATACTTTTAAAGATGGAGTACCTAAAAAACTTGGAGATCCGGGAATACCAACTATACCTTACTCTATCAAAAAGAATTATGTGAAAACTGCTTTGTGTGATTTAGGAGCTGGTGTTAGTGTTATGCCTTTCTCTTTATATAAAAGACTTGATTTGAATAAACTCACACCTACTGAAATATCTTTGCCAATGGCTGACAAATCAACTGCCATACCTATCAGTACCTATGAGGATGTGCCTGTTGTTGTTGTTGCTAATGTTACTATTTTAACTGACTTCGTTATACTTGCCCGAGGACGACAACATGTCAATTATCCTTGGTAGGCCCTTCTTGAATACTACAGGGGCTATTATTGATTGTAATAAAAGCAAGCTCACTTTTCATATCAATGGTAATGAGCATACGGTGCACTTTCCGAAGAAAAAATTCCAAGTGATTGGTATTAATGTTATTGAAAAATCTCTCACAATCACTATTGGAAGTTTTCAAATACATCTACCTACTGTCAAAAAGAAATATGAAATGCTTATTGTTGGGGAAAAGCATATCCCCATTGAGGTAACTTAGTGATTTAGGAAAGTTCTTTGGTTTCATGCTAATCGAAAGTGGTTGTTAATAAGACCTGATCAACCTTATTAATGGATCATTTTTGAGCGGTATGAAGTTGATGAATTTAGTAAGCACTACCTTCTGTCCCTACTTTTTGTTTTCTGTTTTTATTAGTGAAATAAAATAAAATGCCATGTTTTGTCTGTGTTCTGATTTTCCCATGCAATAAAGAATGACCCAAAAATAAAACTTCTCATAATGCCCTGAAAATTTAATACAATTTTTTTTGAATATTTAAGAATTTTTGGTGCAAATAACATCAGAGGGAGGTGCACTAGGTGGGCACAACCCACCTGGGTGTGCCAGGACCCCCAGGCGCGCCTTGGTGGGTTGTGGTCCACACGTGGGCCCCCTCACTTATCTCTTCATACCACATCAGCACCTATCTCCAGAAAAAAAATCCATTGCTCTCTCTCTCTCTCCCGTGTTCTTGCTCTCAAACCCGCAGATTTCGATCTCTTTGCTCGAAGCTCTGTTTCCAAAACTGTTTTGGGGGATTTTTGCTTGGTATGTCACTCCACCGTTTGTCCAATTAGTTTTTGTTTTAGTGGTTTATATTTTGAATAATTAGCTACTCTCGGTGCTGCTGTAGATGAGCTTGCATGTTGAATTCTTAGTGTTCTAAGTAGTTTGAATGCCTGCTATGGCCTCTATGTATCCCTATGAGTAGTTGGTATCATTTTTGTGAAGTTTTTTTGAGAAACTTTTGTGGGCTAATAAATTTCAGAATTTTGTTCATAGGAAACCATGAATATCTTTAGGAAGTTTGGCTCTAAGAAGAACTCCAAGGGTGTTATTGGGGAGTCATCTGATAGTGTTCTCCATCCTCGGAGGTCGGCGGAGGTACGGCGGTGCGAATGGCCGCACACCCCGTTCCTGGAAGAGGCTGGAATACTTCAGGAGTTCATGCAATATGCTGCTAATGCCGGCCTCACTAACTTAATCGCATATGAGCGTGAACAACACCAAATCCTCACAAACATCTTTGTTCAGAGCTTTACTTTCCTGCCTAGGAATAATCCTCCTGAAGTGAGCTTTGATTTATATGCTGAAAACCATTAGATACCACTTACTAAATTTTGTAACATATGCACGATCCCTTCTGATGGGAGCTTGGCCGACTGAGTTTGAGGCTTTTTACCGCACTTTTACAGTGGGAGATGAGAGAGGGGTGTCAACTATCACTGCCGCTGGCTTGCATTTTCCTGTTGTTCATTAATTTGCTCTTTTGATTGCAAAATGCTTGCTTGCTAGGGAGAAGGTGGGAGCGCTCAGCTCACCAGACCTTGCTGTTTTGCTTGTGAATTAGAGGGCGACAACACTTATAGCTTGGGAGCTATTGTGGCTCGTTGCCTCCACATTAATAAATCCAAGGGTAAAATTCATGGTGGGCTTTATGCTACTCATTTGGCGGCTCACTTCGAGGTTGAGATACGCCCTCATGATTATCCTCTGACCAAGGTTTACCTAGACCGTGCTGCCATGGATCACCACCATTTTACTGATGATAAATCCCCTGATATTCCTATTCCTTATAACCTAGCTTTTAGCATTGAAACTCGTGATATTATTCCATTGCCTGCTCCTACTTTGTTTGATTATGTTTCCAGTGGCAGATATAGGATCATGTCTGCCGACATCATCGCCTATTGGAACGCTCAGGCTGCTGCAGAGGTAGAGGAGGAGCCTCCACAGTGGGATTAGTGGATGCCCGCTCCTCAGTACCCCTACTATCATCCAGACTACTGATCGACTACCAAGTTAGGCCAAAAGCCTAAGCTTGGGGGAATATGTGTTTCTCACCGACAATTACATTCATGTCCGGTTATTCATCTTGTTGGTGTTCACACTTTTTCATTGTATCATCCATGTTTAAATTTTATTTTATTTCTTGCTTTCTTCTTGTGTGTTTGAAAAAACTTTAGAAAAACAAAAAAATAGTTGTAGCTAGTTTACTTTCCATGCTTGCTTAGTAGTAATATTAAAAAGAAAATCCAAAAAGATTTCCTTGTTCTTCTCTTGCTTCTTGGGAGCTTTCCCGTGTAAACAGTTTTTTGCGTTTTTGCTTCTCCCTTTTACTTGCTTGTTCAAGAAAATCAAAAACTCCAAAAATATTTCAGTGTCTTTCTCTGAATTTCTTTTCTTTTTATTCGAGTTGTGCCAAGGAGAAGACCACGATGAAAATGTTGAGCGGCTCCCATATGAATAACTCCAAAAATATTTCAGTGTGTTTACCTTGTCTTCTCCTATTGAATAAAATGTTTACAGGTTCTAGCTTAGTCCATGGCACTCTTGCACTATTATCATTTTCACATCATTCGGTCGTGCAAGTGAAAGGCAATAATGACGATATTCGATGAACTGGCCGTGGCAGAGAGAAACTGGTATGAACTCGACTTGTTCTGTCTGTGTAAATATGTTCAACCTAGTACCCATGATTCAACCCCTTATGATTAAACATGTTTGCAATGACTATTAGAGATTATAGTTCTCATGCCATGCATAAGTAGCTGGGAGTGAATAATGATTTATCTTGTATATCAACATTGTGTTAAAATGATTGTGATGTAGTATGATGATATGGTATCCTCCTTTGAATGTTCGAGTGGCTTGACTTGGCACATGTTCATTCATGTAGTTGAATCAAAACCAACATAGCCTCTATGATATTTATGTTCATGGTGTTCATATCCTGCTCATGCTAGTGTCTAATGTTACTTATGCATAATGCATGCTCATGATCGTTGTTTCTCTCTAGCTGGCCGCTTCTCAATCTACTTGCTAGCCTTCGCCTGTACTAAGTGGGAATTCTGCTTGTACATCAAAAACCTTGAACCCAAAGTTATTCCAGATGAGTCCACCATACCTACCTATATGCGGTATTACTCTGCCGTCCTAAGTAAATTTGCATGTGCCACCTCTAGAAAACTTCTAAAAATATATATATCCATTTTGTGTGCCTGGAACGTTCATGGAACGACAGGAGGTAGTCAGTATCTTCCATGCTAAGCAGGTTATTCTCAGGCCGAGTGTTTATTCACTCACCATCGCACGATAAAAGGGCGGTAATAGGGATTCCCAGTCTCGAACTCAAAAATACAAATAATTAAACAAAACTCCCCTGGGACTGTTGTTGGTTTGGACGGCACCCATTGTTTCAGACAAGCCGTGGAATGTGATTGTTGGTCGAGGGGGAGTAAACCTTTACTTTTATCGCCTGGGAACCTCCACTAGCGTGTTTAGCATGGGAGATATTGATATCTGATGATTGTGAAGTAAATGAGAAGGGTGCATGTCTCAAAATATCATTTATCTCTGTTTTAAAACTTGAGCTCTGGCACCTCTGCAAATCACTGTGTTAGTGTACAAAAGTAGGGGCTCTCCTTTTGCACCCCTTAAACTTGTGCACGAGCAGTCAGAGCCACGCCCACGGCCACACTAAGCAGGGCAGGGGAGGGATGCCAGAGCAACGCCAAGACCAGAGACGCAAAGTGTAGTGACCAGACCTCAAACGGTCCAATCTCTGTGCTCAGGTGTCATCCCTGGATCAGTAATGCTGACACCACACAATACTTGAAGGATTTATAACAGACTAGCAATCACACACTTATTACATCGAGTGTCTCAAAAGAGAACTTATTACAATAAATATGGATTAAGGCCATCTAATAGCGATAACAGCGGAAGGCTTGGAAGATAAGTGAGTCCATCAACTCCAACGGCATCACTGAGTATAGAACCACGACCTAAAGGCACCTTATTCATCGTCTAAAAAGTCTGCAACATGAACGTTGCAGCCCGAAACGGGTCAGCACATGGAATATGCTGGCAATGTAACACATAGAGAGCAATGAAAGAATAAGACTATACTATATGCATATTTGGCTGGTGGAAAGCTCTATGGTTACAGTTTTGCGTAAAGCCAATTTTTTCCCTACTGCAAAGGAATAAATTTTATTTAACTATCATGGTAGTTGTTAAACATTGAGAATGGCTGACAGCATTCTCAATCCCAATTAAGAAACATCATTAAAACCCAACAAAATTAATTTAGAGTAACATGATGAGATTCACATGATAATCCAAGTGCTAGATACTCAAGATGTCCATAACCGGGGACACGGCTAACCATGATTAGTTTATACACTCTGCAGAGGTTTGCACACTTTTCCCCACAAGACTCGATCTCCTCCGTTGGGATTCTCGCACTACATGGTGTTTGAGAAACGGATGACCGAGACATAGTTTTTCAGAACCGCTAGCACCTTACGATCGGGTGGACCGTTACACCTACTTTCCCCTACATCTGCTAGTCTACCACTGTAAGAGTTCGCACGACTTACTCAACTATGCTAGAGCCCATAGTAGCTTGTGGTTGCACACGGAAGTTTCTAGTATGAATAATCTCATGATCCCTTTGAGCCTGGGTGGCGGTCCAAAAGAAAACAGGCAATCGCTGGAATACCCAGGTGCCTCAATCCACCCAGATGTGTATTTAAGTTGCCACCTTAGATAAACCATTAATTTAACAATCTCACATCTGTCATGGATACACTCACCCAATCCACGTCTACTAGCATAGCATGGCATTACAAGCTGTAGGATCTAGAAGTAGATGTGTCTAGAAGGGGGGGTTAGACACTTGGTGCTAGAGTTGCAATTTTTAAGCTTTTTCGGTTTAAGTGGAGTTTAGGCACAATTTCAACACACACAATACATATCAAGCACGCATGCAAAGAGTATATGAGCAGCGGAATGTAAAGCATGCAACTTGCAAGAATGTAAAGGGAAGGGTTTGGAGATTTCAAACGCAATTGAAGACACGGATGTTTTTCCCGTGGTTTGGATAGGTGGTGCTATCCTACATCCACGTTGATGGAGACTTCAACCCACGAAGGGTAACGGTTGCGCGAGTCCACACAGGGCTCCACCCAAGGGCAACGGTTGCGCGAGTCCACACAGGGCTCCACCCACGAAGGGTCCACGAAGAAGCAACCACCCACAAAGGGTCCACGAAGAAGCAACCTTGTCTATCCCACCATGGCCATCGCCCACGAAGGACTTGCCTCACTAGCGGTAGATCTTCACGAAGTAGGGCGATCTCCTTGCCCTTACAAACTCCTTGGTTCAACTCCACAATCTTGTCGGAGGCTCCCAAGTGACACCTAGCCAATCTAGGAGACACCACTCTCCAAGAAGTAACAAATGGTGTGTAGGTAATGAACTCCTTGCTCTTGTGCTTCAAATGATAGTCTCCCCAACACTCAACTCTCTCTCATAGGATTTGGATTTGGTGGAAAGAAGATTTGAGTGGAAAGCAACTTGGGAAGGCTAGAGATCAAGATTCATATGGTAGGAATGGAATGTCTTGATCTCAACACATGAGTAGGTGGTTTTCTCTCAGAACATATGAGTAGGAATGGTGTGTGTGTTCTGATGGCTCTCTCATAGAATGAGAAGGAGGTGGAGGGGTATATATAGCCTCCACACAAAATCCAACCATTACACACAATTTACCAATCTCGGTGGGACCGAATCAGAAAACTCGGTCTGACCGAAGTAGTAAACCTAGTGACCGTTAGGAATTTCGGTGGGACTGACATGCAACTCGGTAGGACCGATTCGGTTAGGGTTTGGGCATAACGTAATCTCGGTGAGACCGATTACACAAACTCGGTGAGACCGAATTTGGTAATTAGCTAACCAGAGAGTTGGTCAGGCAAACTCGGTGGGACCGATTTGCTCTTTCGGTGCGAGTGGAACTCGGTGAGACCGAAAAGTTACAAAGGGGAAACACTGAGTTTACATTGCAATCTCGGTGGGACCGATCGCTCTTTCGGTGGGACCGAAAAGTTACGAAAGGGAAACAGAGAGTTTGCAACCCATCTCGTGGGACCGAGATCCTTATCGGTAGAACCGAATTGCTAGGGTTTGGCAGTGGCTAATGACAAGTGAAACTCGGTGGCGCCGGATAGGAAGAATCGGTAGGACCGAGTTTGGCTTAGAGTTTAGGTCATATGTGGATATGGGAAAGTAGTTGAGGGTTTTGGAGCATATCATTAAGCACATGAAGCAAGAGGCTCATTAAGCAACACCTCATCCCTCCTTGATAGTATTGGCTTTTCCTATGGACTCAATGTGATCTTGGATCACTAAAATGTAAAATGAAGAGTCTTGAGCTTGAAGCTTTAGCCAATCCTTTGTCCTTAGCATCTAAGGAGTTCCCACAACCTTTAGTCCATGCCACTCCATTGTTGAACTTATCTGAAACATGCTAGATAGAAGTGTTAGTCCAACAAGAGATATGTTGTCATCAATTATCAAAACCACCTAGGGAGCACTTGTGCTTTCAATCTCCCCTTTTTGGTAATTGATGGCAACATACATCAAAGCTTTAGATAAGGATATAAAGAACAGCAAGTAAAGCTTTGGAAGAACATGTAGCAAGCATAGGCTCCCCCTACATGTATGCACTCATGTAAATATGAAATATAGAGGCATGTGAGAGCATAAACATGACAGAGTAGGCAATGTGTTACATGTATCTTGGCCATATGCATCAGAGCAAAAGATTATCAAGAAAAATACCTTCATGCTCATGAGTCCTTCTTGCAAACAGTATGTACATAAGCAAGAACTCCTCATACTCATGATTTTGATGCATATACTTACCTTGTGGTCTCGAGTTGGCTTAGGATGGAATGAACCTGCACAAACAAGGTTAGATAACATAGGTACGTCCACTAGCCAGAGCAAACAAAAGAAACCACAAGAATACCAGGACTGGGATGACATGTAGAGAGTGAGTACAAGGTACCACATTGGATTCAACATGTCCCCACGAATAAAGATATGCAATGAATTTGGCTGATTTCTTGGCTGATTTCTTTTCCTTTAGGTGTCTTGCTCCCCCTGAATCTTACATGGGATATTGGGAGAAGATAGGAAATAGAAAATCAGAGCTGAATAGAACTAAATTCAAATGAGGTTATATGAACATGTCTTTCCCCAAAAAAAACATGTGGCATCTCTCCTCTTGAACATCAAGCGTCTGGGATCCTCGAAACTTTCTCTCCCCCTTAATACTTTCTCTCTTGTAGACTTTCTCTCCCCCTTAATACTTTCTCTCTGTCCTACAAGCTTTGATGTGATCTCTCTCTCCCCCTTTGACATCAATTTCCAAGAAGGTTTTTCCTGGAATCCGCCAAATAGGTTTGGTCCTTGAGATTCAGCACAAAGCAGAGGATAAAATTGTGATGCTTGTGGAGGACAAGATTCATTGAGTGGAGCTGGATCCGAAGAAATGTAGAACAAGTGGCAAACTGTTTTTCTGATTGTAAAGTCGGTGGCACCGAGTGGCATATTTTGGTGGTACCAAAAAGATTCGGTTGGACCGAAATTTGCAAGTCAGTGAAACTGAGTTTACACAGAGAAAAACACTTGTCACCTCAGCTCACTAGACAAGTAAGATCTCACAAAGATTTGCAATGAATTAGCTGAAGGATTTGCAAGAAATTTGATGCAGAAATATGCAGAACAAGAGCAAAAGGAAAAGAGTGAAAGTTTCTAGATGAATTTTTTTTGTGTGTGTGAGAGAGAAGGAAATAAATATGCAAGGAACAAATGCAATAACTCAAAAAAAGGGACATAAGAGAACTTCATCTAGAATTGGGCGGTGACATAGTCACCTATGTTAGAGTATATTGACTTAGGAGTCAAGTGAGGACACTTGATCATTGGTCATACTCATCGTTTAAGCTCAAAATGGGGTTACCATTTTTCGTTTAAGCATCTTGATGTATTCACATCTTGTTGAGTTGCTTTGACTCATGTCTTGGAGTAAAGCTTCTCTAAGATGGAACAACATACCTTGGGTGGTGGTGTGGTTCTTGCTCATGTAGTTGAACTTGTGTGGGTTCTCAAGGTTGATGTAGCTCATCAACAGTTGGGAGCACCACTTGGAGTTTGAGTTCATCTACCTACATGGGTTAGTTCTTGCAAGGAAGAGCACTTGTGTATCCAAAAATGACAATCATGAAGCTCAACATAGAATTTGTCAAAGGATATGTTTGAATGGTTTTGTGCTTCCTTGTCTTCAACCACCATTGTGTAGAGTCTTGGTGATGTAGAGATTGCTCAAGATGTGAGTGAGTCGCAATCTCATGGAATTAGATTCAACCAAGTACCTACATGGGTTAGACAACATGCAAGGTGCAAATATATCCAAGACATAAGATAGTTATCATAAGAGATACATCATGGATTAGTCATAAGCTCATGTCTTGCATGTATCCAATGGAGTTTCTACTCCAAATTCGAAGCATCAATGATGTTCAATTCTCCTCTCAACCTGCAAAACACTTTCTCATCAAGCGGTTTAGTGAATATATCCGCCAACTGCTTATCGGTGCAAACATGCTTAAGATTGATGTCACCTTTAGCAACATGATCTCGAATGAAATGATGACGAACTTCAATATGCTTAGTTCGAGAATGTTGTACAGGATTATGACCAATTTTGATAGCACTTTCATTGTCACAAAGCAGGGGAACATGTTTCACATAAATCCCATAATATTTAAGAGTTTGAGTCATCCAAAGTAATTGAGCACAACATGAACCGGCGGCAATGTATTCAGCTTCGGCGGTGGATAAAGATACCGAGTTTTGTTTCTTGGAAGACCAAGATACAAGAGATCTACCAAGAAATTGACAAGTACCCGAAGTGGACTTTCTATCAACTTTGTCACCGGCATAATCCGAGTCGGAATAGCCAACAAGATCAAAAGAAGACCTCTTAGGATACCAAATGCCAAAATTTGGTGTATGGATTAAATATCTCACTATCCTTTTCACAGCCTTAAGATGACAATCTTTAGGAGCAGCTTGATATCGTGCACACATGCATACACTTAGCATAATATCGGGACGTGAAGCACATAGGTATAACAATGAACCAATCATAGAGCGATAAACCTTTTGATCAACTGGTTCACCATCTTTGGTTAAATCATTATGTCCACTAGTAGGCATGGGTGTAGACATACCTTTGCATTCTTGCATATTGAACTTCTTGAATAAGTCCTTGGTGTACTTTGTTTGAGAGACAAATGTACCTTCCTTAGTTTGCTTGATTTGCAATCCCAGAAAGAATTTGAGTTCACTCATCATAGACATCTCAAACTTCTCTGACATTAGCTTTCTAAACTTTTCACTAAAGAGAGGGTTAGTTGAACCAAATATGATGTCATCAACATAAATTTGGCATACAAAAAGTTCTCCATTAACCCTTTTAGTAAAAAGAGTAGAGTCAATTTTACCAATTTCAAAGCCACTTGTAGTAAGGAACTTGGTCAAGCATTTATACCATGCTCTAGGAGCTTGTTTAAGACCATAAAGAGCTTTGTGAAGTTTGTAAACATGATTTGGTTTCTTAGGATTGACAAAGCCGGGAGGTTGTTTGACATAAACCTCCTCCTCTATTTCTCCATTTAGAAAAGCACTCTTAATGTCCATTTGGTACAAGGTGATATTATGGTGATTAGCATAGGCAAGTAAGATGCGAATGGACTCAAGTCTAGCAACGGGAGCATACGTCTCACCATAGTCCATACCTTCGACTTGAGTGTATCCTTGGGCGACGAGACGTGCTTTGTTGCGGACCACTTGTCCATCTTCATCTTGCTTGTTGCGAAACACCCATTTGGTACCAATGATGTTGTGGTTGTTGTCGGGCTTCTCAACCAATGTCCAAACTTGGTTTCTCTCAAAATTATGTAGCTCTTCATGCATAGCGTTTATCCAATCCGGATCTTCCAATGCTTCTTCAACCTTCATTGGTTCAATGCTAGAGATGAATGAATAGTTTTCACAAAAGTTAGCTAAATGAGTTTTTGAGCGAGTGATTCTCCCGGTTTGTATATCATTGAGGATTTGCTCGATGGGATGATCTTTGGCAATTCTTGCTCGAACTCGTGAGAGCTTTTGCTTGGGTCTTCGTTGAACATCTTCTTCATCTTGTTCTTCTTCTTGGCCTTCTTCATTGTTGACGTCGTCGTTCTCTTGTCGTGGTGGAGAAGGAGGTTGTTGATGTTCGTCTTGACGTATTTCCTCGTTTTATTCATCTTGATGTGTCCCACTTGTGGATGCTTCCGTGCCGATTCTTGGTTCATCTTGATGTGAAGTAGAAGCTTCCACTTGGACGGATGAAGTACTCTCCTTCACCTCCGTTGGACGAATTTTGCCAATGGACAAGTCTCGAATTGCTTCTGAAGGATCTTTGTCTCCTACATCAATTGGCAATTGCTCTACTTGCGAGCCATTAGATTCATCAAACTTCACATCTACCGTCTCTTCAACCTTTCGGGTGAAATTGTTGTAGACACGGTAAGTGTGAGAGTTTGATCCATAACCAAGTAGAAAACCTTCATGAGATTTAGGAGCAAACTTTGAACGACGATGCTTATCAAGAATGTAGCACTTTGAGCCGAATACTCGAAAGTATCCAACTTGGGGTTTGTTACCGGTGAGAAGCTCGTATGCCGTCTTGCCGAGTAGCTTGTGAAGATATAAGCGATTTGTTGCGTGACAAGCTGTCTCGACTGCTTCTGCCCAAAAGTGCTTTGGCGTCTTGTATTCATCAAGCATCGTTCTTGCCATTTCGATGAGCGTCCGGTTCTTCCTCTCAACAACTCCATTTTGTTGAGGTGTGTACGTGGCCGAGAACTCGTGTGAAATCCCTTCTTCGTCAAGAAAGGTGTCCACATTTGCGTTCTTGAACTCCGTTCCGTTGTCACTCTGAACCTTCTTGATCTTCACATCAAACTAATTTTGGGCCTTCCTAGCGAAGTTTCTGAAGATCTTCTGGACCTGCGACTTGTCATTAAGAAAGAACACCCACGTAAATCTTGAAAAATCATCAACTATAACTAGACCAAAAGAATTTCCACCGAGACTCTTGTAGGCGTTGGGACCAAAAAGATCCATGTGAAGTAGCTCGAGTGGCCTTCTTGTGGTCATGATGTTCTTCACAGGATGTCTTCCTCCAACCTGTTTACCTACTTGACAAGCACTGCAAAGTCTATCCTTATCAAATATGACATCATTAATTCCAAGGATATGATTTCCTTTAATAAGCTTGTCAAGGTTTCTCATGCCAACGTGACCTAGTCATCTATGCCACAACCAACCTTTTGAGGATTTAGCAACAAAGCAAGTTTTAGGTTGCGCCTTTTTAGAGAAATCGACAATGTAAATATCACCTCTACGCATACCAGTAAAGACCATTTTATGATTGTCTCGACGAAATACTTGGCAATCTACCTCAGTAAATAGGACATTCAAACCGAAATCAGCAAGTCTAGATACTGAAAGTAAGTTGTAGCCAAGAGATTCAACGAGCATGACATTTTGAATGGAACTATCATGTGAGATGGCCACCTTACCAAGGCCAACCACTTTACCCTTTGAATTATCACCAAAGGTGACATATTTTCGAGGGCCGTTGTTTTCAGCAAGCTCACGAAACATCTCTTCATCTCCAGTCATATGATCAGTACATCCACTATCAAGAACCCTACATCCACGTTGATGGAGACTTCAACCCACGAAGGGTAACGGTTGCGCGAGTCCACATAGGGCTCCACCCAAGGGCAACGGTTGCGTGAGTCCACACAGGGCTCCACCCACGAAGGGTCCACGAAGAAGCAACCACCCACAAAGGGTCCACGAAGAAGCAACCTTGTCTATCCCACCATGGCCATCGCCCACGAAGGACTTGCCTCACTAGCGGTAGATCTTCACGAAGTAGGCGATCTCCTTGCCCTTACAAACTCCTTGGTTCAACTCCACAATCTTGTCGGAGGCTCCCAAGTGACACCTAGCCAATCTAGGAGACACCACTCTCCAAGAAGTAACAAATGGTGTGTAGGTAATGAACTCCTTGCTCTTGTGCTTCAAATGATAGTCTCCCCAACACTCAACTCTCTCTCATAGGATTTGGATTTGGTGGAAAGAAGATTTGAGTGGAAAGCAACTTGGGAAGGCTAGAGTCAAGATTCATATGGTAGGAATGGAATGTCTTGATCTTAACACATGAGTAGGTGGTTTTCTCTCAGAACATATGAGTAGGAATGGTGTGTGTGTTCTGATGGCTCTCTCATAGAATGAGAAGGAGGTGGAGGGGTATATATAGCCTCCACACAAAATCCAACCATTACACACAATTTACCAATCTCGGTGGGACCGAATCAGAAAACTCGGTCTGACCGAAGTAGTAAACCTAGTGACCGTTAGGAATTTTGGTGGGACTGACATGCAACTCGGTAGGACCGATTCGGTTAGGGTTTGGGCATAACGTAATCTCGATGAGACCGATTACACAAACTCGGTGAGACCGAATTTGGTAATTAGCTAACCAGAGAGTTGGTCAGGCAAACTCGGTGGGACCGATTTGCTCTTTCGGTGAGACCGAGTGGAACTCGGTGCGACCGAAAAGTTACAAAGGGGAAACACTGAGTTTACATTGCAATCTCGATGGGACCGATTCGCTCTTTCGGTGGGACCGAAAAGTTACGAAAGGGAAACAGAGAGTTTGCAACCCCATCTCGGTGGGACCGAGATCCTTATCGGTAGAACCAAATTGCTAGGGTTTGGCAGTGGCTAATGACAAGTGAAACTCGGTGGCGCCGGATAGGAAGAATCGGTAGGACCGAGTTTGGCTTAGAGTTTAGGTCATATGTGGATATGGGAAAGTAGTTGAGGATTTTGGAGGGGATTTGGAACAACTCAAGCACATGATAAGCAGCTCATTAAGCAACACCTCATCCCTCCTTAATAGTATTGGCTTTTCCTATGGACTCAATGTGATCTTGGATCACTAAAATATAAAATGAAGAGTCTTGAGCTTTTGAGCTTGAGCCAATCCATTGTCCTTAGCATTTTGAGGGTTCCACTTTCACATCCATGCCATGCCATTGTTGAACTTATCTGAAACATGCTAGATAGAAGTGTTAGTCCAACAAGAGATATGTTGTCATCAATTATCAAAACCACCTAGGGAGCACTTGTGCTTTCACAAGCAAACGTAGAAGTAACTCCCAAAGGTTTGATAATAAAACAGGTGATAGGTACTATCTCATCTACTTCCCAGAACCCACAATTTAATTAGATACTAAACATGCAATGTGTGAGGATTGATCTAATGCAATAAAAATTGGGTAAAAGGAAGTATGATCAAAGTGTTACTTGCCTTGCTGATGATCCGGGAAACCTAGCGATTCGAAATAGCAAGCGGCGCACTTCAGGTACTCTATCGCAAACAAAAAAGCATACAATAAGTACTCAACTAATGCACAGGTAAAACTCAAATAAGAGATCTAACCAGAAAGTTCAACTTAAGAACTCCGGTTGGCAAAAAGAACCAAATCGAACGAACCAACGAATGACAAACGGCAAAAGAAACAGGCTCCGTTTACTATTCTGGATCTAGTGCAATTTTTACAGAGGTAAAAACTTGTTTGAGTTGGTTAAAAGGAAAGAGGGTTTCGAGACGAAACTCCAGGCGCTTGAATCACCTGATTCCGATAAACGAGCGAAAAGTTATACTAGAACGAAAATCGGATCAGGAATCGCGATCGGAAAAATCGCGGATTTAATCCGAGAAATAGAAAACAATGAACAGATTAACGAACGAACATTCGTTATCTGGATCTAAACGATGAACGCGTTCGTTAAAATGAACGCCAACAAGCGAACGCTCGCTAATTAACTAAACCGAAAAAACCAATCTAACGAAAAAAATCAGATCAAAGTTTTTTTAAAAAACCGATCGGTTTTCTTTGCGAAAACCGAGGCAACGACGTCTACCTCGGCGGCTCCGGCGAACGGCGGCGGCGGTGGCGCGGCGGGGCGGCGCGACGGCAGCGGCGCAGCGCGGCTAGGGTTAGGGTTTGGGGCGGGGCGCGGTTGGTCTATTCGGGCCTCGGGGCGGCGCTAGTTAAAAGCCTCGGCCAGGGAGTCCTCGCCGGATACTGCCCGTAGGTCGGTTCAGACTTTTAAAAAAATTACCCTCAGAAAAAAAACAAAAGGAATACTAAACGGACTCCAAAAATCCTGAAATAAATTTTCCCCGGCTTCTAAAATCAAGCCGAACAGGATGAACATTTATTTGGGGCCTAAATGCAATTTTTAAAAACGCGCATTTTTCCTAAATTCAAATAAAATAGCAAATAAAACCCCCTTATTTGATTTTTTTATTAAATCCTCAATATTTCTTTATTTTGGGAAAGTCATTTTATTCCCTCTCTCGTACTTTTATAATAGAAATAATTGAATATAAAATAAATAAAATCAAATGAAATCAAATGACCCTATTTTCAAAATTTGAGAGAACTCAAATATGAAAATAATGAAATCCCCAACTCTCTCCGAGGGTCCTTGAGTTGCGTGAAATTTCTAGGATCAACCAAAATGCAATAAAATATGATATGCAATGATGATCTATTGTATAACATTCCAAATTGAAAATTTGGGATGTTACACAAAGAGAGCAAGAGGGCGAGGTGGACTCCCCCGGCAAGACTCTTGCCGGGGTGGCTTCCGTAGCCTCGGCAAGATCCTTGCCGGGGCAGCTTGCCTGATGCCAGCAGAGCGCGCCACCCTTGAGCCTAAGGGGTTCCTACGCCATATTGGAACCGAGGCTCGGGAGGCACCTCCATGGTGGCATGCAGATCTTTGTAGAGCTCATAGACACGCAAGATCAGACGGAAGCCAGAAGATGACGACCCTTGGCGAGATCCTTGTCAAGGAAATCCATGAGAACCCTGGCAAGATCCTTGCCGGGGACGACCGTGGTGCCGCAACAAGACCCTTGCCGGGCCTTCGGCAAGACCCTTGCCGAGGATGCCTGCAGGGCAGCAGCCAGGCCCACATCTGCCAAAGACTCCACCACCGCTCCCATACAGCTGCCACCTCGACCAACTGAGCAGGCATCTGTGTGGTAGCACGCGGCCTCTACACCAACTCAGCAAGCACCTACATGGTGGCATGCAGATCTTCGTGAAGGCTCCACCACCACGCCAACCCAGCGGTCAACCAACATGGCGCTAGAACGCCTCGTCAGCTTGGACACGCATCAGAGCCAGGCGAGGCAACGACAGCTGGGACGAGCTTCTTTGCCGTCCCCAATAAAGCAAGAGGGGCACATCGGCGGCGCATTAAATGCGTTTGTCCAATGATGCCAGGGGATAGACTCAGCCCCTATACACCTTTCCACCTCCTGTGTGCCACTGTGGCAACCCCCTTTTTGTCTATAAAAGGAGGCCCGACGCGTATTGGAAAGGGATTCAGATTTTTTTGGACTAGAGAGCCACTGCAGCTAGTTCAAGAACACAAGAACACCTAAATACACATACAAGCAGGACTAGGGTTTTACGCGTCTCCGCGGCCCGAACCTGGGTAAACGATTCGTGTGCTGACCGCCAGACCCACTCTTCGCACAACCCCGCGTCCGCCAACCGTAAAAGGGATCCCAGTGACCCCATAGGTGTCGTTTCCCACCGACATCTCCGACGCGCCAGGTAGGGGGTGGGCAGTTGTGAGAATCCAGTCTGGATGAAGCAACGGCTTCATCGTGGTCTTCACTTCAAGCAAGGAGACGGCAGAACAAATGGCGTCCTCGGTGGACGCGGCGAACGCTTACGCAGCGGCAGAAAAGCTAAGTCATACCAAACTTTGAGTAATTCCTTTTTATACATATGGTTATCGCCCTCGACGATCTTACCCTGTGTATGGAAAACCTGCATGCAATGGGGCCCCACCACTATAGACAACGCCCTCGTTCTGTTTTGTGTCCACTCAACAGTTCGAGCGGCTGCATCAAGAATGACAGGGTGACCTTCTGCAATTAGCAACACTCTATTTCTGTCTCGAGTCCGCTCGGTAGCTCGAGCGGCCGCGTCAAGAGCAGTGAGGTGGTTTACCCGGCAGCAAGCATGCCTGACAGGCCATTGAGGATCCGTCCTCAAGACGCCGCCTGGGCTTCCGCGCCGGCAACCCAACCCGAATAACGTAGGGTGGACATACAAAGGGAGATCAAACAAGAAAATAACATGCATTGTTTCAAAAGTACTACAGAGTTATATTACATCATTTGTTGCTGCGGTTCTAACTAAAGATAAAAATTGTCTTGGTCATGAACCTGCAGCGACGATAAGGAACGGGGTGCCTAGTCCCGACGCTGGCCTTGTACCCTCCGAACTCCGTCGATGCGGCCGATGACGGGCTCGATGCGCTCCTCGAGCGATGCGGGGTCCACATCGTCCGGCAAGCTATCCAGCGAAGCTTCTAAGTCAAGGTCAGGGTTCCAGTACGCCATCTTGGTGAGGACCTTGGTCATGGCGCCCCAGCAAAGCCTCCGGGCCTGTTCGGCCAGAGAGGCCGCCCTATTGGAGTGGAACTGCTCTAGGGACCCGAGAACACCCTCGAAGAACAGATTCAGCCTGGCGTTAGGACTCATGTTTGGCTCCGGGACGTACCTCACGTTTGGCATCCCCATGATAGCCAGTTGCGTGGTGATCCTGCCGGCGACTTCGACGAGGCGTCTGATCCAGAGCTTCTCGCCCGCCACGAATTCTGCGTGGCCGGCAGCGTTGTTCTTCTGCAGCTGCTTCTCCTCCTCCAGACTCTTGGTTAGGGCCCCCTCCCTGGCCCTGACCTCCGAGAGCGTCCCTTCAAGGCTCTCCAGCTTTAGCTTCAGGTCCTTGATGGACTCGTTGGACGTGGAGAGTAGCTCGGCCTTCTCGAGGACTGCCGCCTGCGCGTCAGCCAAAGCGCCCTTGGTCGCGTCCCTCTCCCTCGTCAGCTCCTGGACCTGCCGCTTCAGCGCATCACGCTCCCCCTCCAGCTCGTTCACCTTGCCGGCATGGGCCTGGGACTGAGCATTGAGGGCCTCCTCGTGCCTCTGCTCTAGTTCCCGGGTCCGCTACACGATGAGCTCCTGGACCTCCTCGTCCTAGCCGCGGAGTGTTGCGGCGAGCTTGTCCTCGCGAGCGGCAAGGTCCTCCTCCTGGGAGTTCAGCTCGGCCTAGTGCTGGATCCAAGCGGCCTCCTCCTTGGCAGCCTGTCGGCTCACCATCTTCTGGGCCTTCTTGATGTCGGCCTACTTTATGACAAGCTCCAGCTTGCGCTCGGTTAGCTGGTCCTGGGCGGCCTTGAATTCCTCAGAGGCCTGGCGGAACCAAGCCTGCGCCTTGGGGATGCGCTCTTCGAGGTCCGCCTCCGCCTTGTCCACCGCTGCCATCCTAGACTTGGGCTTGTCCAGGCGGGAGCAGTGAAGCGCCTGGAGCTTGTGGAAGCTGGCGCTCATGCTCTGGAGGAGCAGCTCTTCCTAAGAACCGCCGTCGCCGACGCTCGGTCCATCGACGACCTCAAGCCCGGCGGTGCCAAGCACCTCGTCGTCGAACACCTCCCCCTCGGCGAGCGCCCTGGTGCTCGCCGTCCATGGGAGGTGGACGAACAAGTCGCCCACCTTCAGATATTTGCCCGAGCCAGGGGCGGCAAAGGAGGAAGGCTGGTCGTCAACCACCTCCTCCTCGGTAGCGGCCTTGCTGGCCTCCCCGACAGGCCCCTTACCGGCCTCCTTGGTGGTGGCCTCGCCGGGCTCCCCGGCAGGCCCCTCAGCGATGTCCCCCGCAACGTCCTTGGTGGCCTCCTCAGTGGTGATTTTGTCGGCCTCGGTCGCGGCCTCTCTGGCGACATCTCTGATGACGGTGTCCACGTCCTCCCGGTCCACCGAGGAAGGATGGGTACCGAGAAGGAGAATGAGGCGAAGACAAGATCAAAATTTGAAAGAAGAAAAATGAGCAGGAACGGGAGGCAATCAACTTACATGTGCCAAGCTGGGACGAAGTGGCCCCCTCCCCACCGGCATTCGGTGCCGAGGCGGAGCCGCCAGCGCCCGGGTTCACCTCCTCCTCCTCCTCCTCCGTGTGCATGGGCTCGGTGCTTGGCGCCCTTGCTGGGGACCCCCCTCGGGGTGGCGTGGTCAATGGGGGCGGCGCGTTGGGGGTGGACCTCAGTGGCTCCTCCTGCTGCCGTTCTCCTCCTGCAACCACGACAAGGTCAACACCAGGAAGTCATGCCCCAACACACGTCAATGGGGAGCGAGTGATGAACGCACGCTGGGAGCTGCGTCGGGGGCTGCTCTCCACCACCACCAGCGGCGTACTCGAGGTGCCCGCCGAGGGCTGGCGCCCGCTGAAGCCTTGGTCCTCTACGCCACCCTCTGGGCCAGCGTCTCCCTATCCCTGCGAAGATGAAGACAAGTCAAAAAAAAGTGGCACGGTCTGAAGGGACGGAGACGACAAAAGACAAGACACTTACTCATCCTCCGCCTCTTCTTCCGCGGCCTTCCTCTTCCTCCTCGGGCTAAGAGACCCGAGGTCGAAGAAGACCTCCGTGTCGTCGCCTGTGGGAGGAGGAGAAGCAGGTGGAGTCGAGGGACGCTTGGACGAAGAAGGGGCAGTTGCTTTCTTCTTTGCCACCACGACCTTCACCGCCGCCGCGGACCCCATTTGGCGCATGGACGCCTCCGGAGTTTGTTGCGGTTGTGTGGCCCTGTCGGTCCGGACCGGCTCACCAGAGATGGCCCACCGCAGGACACACCCTCTCCCCATGACCGGGGGTCCTCCTCAGATGACTCGTCGGCGTCATCTTCGATGAGAGGGGCCCCGGTGCCGCTGGCCTTCCCAGCGGATTCCGCCCACTGTGCGAGCTCCTTCTCCGCGGCCATCGTGGCCTCATCCTCGACACCGCCAGCGCTGTCGGCCTCCTTGGCGAGCTCCGTCTCCGCTGCCCTGGCAGCGATGTAGTCCAGCTCCGCCTGGGTAGTGTCCTGGATGAGCCGCGGCTCCTCGCGGATGTACCCCTCCACCAAGGTGTCGAAGAACTCCTGTACCTGATCCTCCTCCGGCTTGGACCAATTCGGGTCGAGGCCGTGAGCGTTGAAGTCCGGCATCATGGCGATGATGTCAGTTCTGCGAGAGTTGTTGCTCAGTGAGACCACCCCCGCCAGCAACCCGAACAAGGGCCCCTTGGTGACCTTGCCGGCCCTCTCGGTCCTGCCGTCGCGACCCACGTCGAGCTGGAAGAGCCACTGGCAGAAGTGGGCATGCGCCATCACCGTGAAGTTGTGGTTCAGGCCAGGGCGGAGCCGCATGATGTCGGCAGCGTTGCTGAAAAGCCAAGCCGGCCTCCCCTTGTTGTGCACAGGAAAGATGCGGCGGCGGATGAAATCCGCCCCAATCATCTCCAGGGTGAGCCCGGCAGCGGCAAGGCGGTGGATCTTGGTGGTGGCGACCGTGAGCCTCCCGTCCTGGGCGTCGACGTCGCCCCAGTCATCTCTGCGAACTGGCGGCGTCTGGCGAACTTGGCAAAACTCCTGAGGGTCCTCCTCCTCAATCCAGCACCACTGGCTCCGCCATTCCTCCCACCTCTCCTTTTGGGCGCCCTCTGGATACGTCCCCTTCTCCAGGGGCCTTGGGATCCAAGTGACACAACTAGAGATGGCGCCTCCCTTTTGGATCCGAGGATAAAAGTAGTGGCCGAAGAGCGCCGTGCTGGGAAGCACTCCGGCGAAGCCCTCACAGAGATGGGCGAAAAGAGCCATACGCCATGACATTTAGACTGAAATCCAGGAGGTGGAAGCCATAGGTGTGCATGATGTCATTGAAGAAATCAGAGAAAGGGGGGCAGAGGCCATAGGAAAAGTAGTCGACGAAGAATGGGGACCGATTCGAGGCGGCCTTGGCGCAATTTGGCGGGGATGACGCACGTGGCCGGGTGCCCCGTCATCTCCCCCCCGTCTTGCACCCCCACAGGGGCCTGAAGTTGTCCCGGAGGTGGACCACGTAGACCATTGAGGGGAAGTAGGCGAGCTATGTCCATCGCGCCGCTGACTCGCTCTCTGGCGGCTCCGACCCCCCGACGTCCCTCGCCACTCCTTTGCTCTTGCTGGTCTTGGGTGCCATGGCGGCTGTGAGAAGTGGAGGAGAAAGGGGCAGCGAAAACGCGGCAGCGGCGAGCGAGATCAGAGGTGTAAGGAGGAAGAAGGAGGGAACGGCGGTTCCGAGATTGGAGAAAGCACAGGGGGTAAATGAGCAGCGCGCCCGTGGTTGTTCCTTTTTACGGGGAAGGCGCGGGCCTCCTCTTTACCACAATGTGACGCATGCGTGCAAAAACTGCCCCACGCAAGACCCCCACGTCACGCATGACCCTCCACGTCGCGCGTTCAATGCGGGTCGTGGGGAAGCGCAGCGGACGGGGAAATTACTACGGTAAAAATCCGCCCACCTGCCCGCGCACCGTTCTGGGCCTAGCCCAACAACACGTCATGCTTATGTGTGGCACAGGCCCGTGGGCTCCTGTCGGTGTACAAAAGTAGGGGCTCTCCTTTTGCACCCCTTAAACTTGTGCACGGGCAGTCAGAGCCACGCCCATGGCCACACTAAGCAGGGCAGGGGAGGGATGCCGGAGCAACGCCAAGACCAGAGACGCAAAGAGAGCAAGAGGGCGAGGTGGACTCCGCCGGGGTGGCTTCCGCAGCCTCGGCAAGATCCTTGCCGGGGCAGCTTGCCTGACGCCAGCAGAGCAGGCCACCCTTGAGACTAAGGGGTTCCTACTCCATATTGGAACCAAGGCTCAGGAGGCACCTCCGTGGTGGCATGCAAATCTTTGTAGAGATCATAGACATGCAAGATCAGATGGAAGCCAGAAGACGACGACCCTTGGCGAGATCCTTGCCAAGGAAATCCACGAGACCTCTGGCAAGATCCTTGCCGGGGACGACCGCGGTGCCGCAGCGAGACCCTTGCCGAGGACGCCTGCGGGACCGCAGCCAGGCTCGCGTCTGCCAAAGAATCCCCTGCCGCTCCCATACAGCTGAGCAGGCATCTGCGTGGCAGCACGTGGCCTCTACACCAACTCAGCAAGCACCTGCGTGGTGGCATGCAAATCTTCGTGAAGGCTCCACCACCGCGCCAGCCCAGCGGCCAGCCAATGTGGTGCTAGAACACCTCGTCAGCTTGGACGCGCGTCAGAGCCAGGAGAGGCAACGACAGCTGGGACGAGCTTCTTTGCCGTCCCCAATAAAGCAAGAGGGGCAGGTCAGCAGCGCATTAAATGCGTTTGTCCGACGATGCCAGGGGATAGACTCAGCCCCTGTACACCTTTCCACCTCTTGTGTGCCACTGTGGCTGTTGGAAATATGCCCTAGAGGCAATAATAAAAGCATTATATTTCCTTGTTCATGATAATTGTCTTTATTCATGCTATAATTGTGTTATCCGGAAATCGTAATACATGTGTGAATAATAGACACCAACATGTCCCTAGTAAGCCTCTAGTTGACTAGCTCGTTGATCAACAGATAGTCATGGTTTCCTGACTATGGACATTGGATGTCATTGATAACGAGATCACATCATTAGGAGAATGATGTGATGGACAAGACCCAATCCTAAACATAGCATAAGATCGTATAGTTCGTTTGCTAGAGTTTTCCAATGTCAAGTATCTTTTCCTTAGACCATGAGATCGTGTAACTCCCGGATGCCGTAGGAGTGCTTTGGGTATACCAAACGTCACAACGTAACTAGGTGACTATAAAGGTATACTACGGGTATCTCCGAAAGTGTCTGTTGGGTTGACATGGATCAAGACTGGGATTTGTCACTCCGTATGACGGAGAGGTATCACTGGGCCCACTCGGTAATGCATCATCATAATGAGCTCAAAGTGACCAAGTGTCTGGTCACGGGATCATGCATTATGGTACGAGTAAAGTGACTTGCCGGTAACGAGATTGAATGAGGTATTGGGATACCGACGATCGAATCTCGGGCAAGTAACATACCGATTGACAAAGGGAATTGTATACGGGGTTGCTTGAATCCTCGACATCGTGGTTCATCCGATGAGATCATCGAGGAACATGTGGGAGACAACATGGGTATCCAGATCCCGCTGTTGGTTTTTGACCGGAGATTCGTCTCGGTCATGTCTACATGTCTCCCGAACCCGTCGGGTCTACACACTTAAGGTTCGGTGACGCTAGGGTTGTAGGGATATGTATATGCAGTAACCCAAATGTTGTTCGGAGTCCCGGATGAGATCCTGGACATCACGAGGAGTTCCGGAATGGTCCGGAGTTAAAGAATTATATATAGGAAGTACTATTTCGGGCATCGGGACAAGTTTCGGGGTCAACGGTATTGTACCGGGACCACCGGAAGGGTCCCGGGGGTCCACCGGGTGGGGCCACCTGTCCCGGGGGCCACATGGGCTGTAGGGGGTGCACCTTGGCCTACATGGGCCAAGGGCACGAGCCCCAAGAGGCCCATGCGCCTAGGGTTTCAAGGAGGGAAGAGTCCTAGGAGGGGAAGGCAC
Source organism: Triticum urartu (assembly GCF_003073215.2). Classification (NCBI taxonomy): domain Eukaryota; kingdom Viridiplantae; phylum Streptophyta; class Magnoliopsida; order Poales; family Poaceae; genus Triticum; species Triticum urartu. The sequence goes on from NC_053024.1 coordinate 577,051,481, forward strand.
CTCCTAGGTGCCTTGGGGAGGAGGGATTCCTCCCCTTGGCCGCACCCCCCTAGGAGATTAGATCTCCTAGGGCCGGCGCCCCCCCCTTGGCCCTCCTATATATAGTGGGGGAGATGGAGGACTTCTTACCTTTTGCCTGAGGTGCCTCCCTCTCCCTCTCCAACACCTCCTCCTCCTCCATAGTGCTTGGCGAAGCCCTGCCGGAGTACTGCAGCTCCATCACCACCACGCCGTCGTGCTGCTGCTGGAGCCATCTTCCTCAACCTCTCCTTCCCCCTTGCTGGATCAAGAAGGAAGAGACGTCATGCTGACCGTACGTGTGTTGAACGCGGAGGTGCCGTCCGTTCGGCGCTAGGATCTCCGGTGATTTGGATCACGTCGAGTACGCCTTCCTCATCCCCTTTCTTTGAATGCTTCCGCGCGTGATCTACAAAGGTATGTAGATGCAATCCGATCACTCATTGCTAGATGAACTCCTAGATGGATCTTGGTGAAACCGTAGGAAAATTTTTGTTTTCTGCAACGTTCCCCAACAGTGGCATCATGAGCTAGGTCTATGCGTAGTTCTCTTTGCACGAGTAGAACACAATTTGTTGTGGGTGTTGATGTTGTCAACTTTCTTGCCGCTACTAGTCTTATCTTGCTTCAATGGTATTGTGGGATGAAGCGGCCCGGACCAACCTTACACGTACGCTTACGTGAGACCAGTTCCACCGACTAACATGCACAAGTTGCATAAGGTGGCTGGCGGGTGTCTGTCTCTCCCACTTTAGTTGGAGCGGATTCGATGAAAAGGGTCCTTATGAAGGGTAAATAGAAGTTGACAAATCACGTCGTGGCTTTTACGTAGGTAAGAAAACGTTCTTGCTAGAACCCTACTTCAGCCACGTAAAACATGCAACAACAATTAGAGGACGTCTAACTTGTTTTTGCAGCAAGTGCTTTGTGATATGATATGGCCAAAGTTGTGATGAATGATGAAAGATATATATGTGATGTATGAGATGTTCATGCTATTGTAATAGGAATCACGATTTGCATGTCGATGAGTATGACAACCGGCAGGAGCCATAGGAGTTGTCCTTATTTTTTGTATGACCTGCGTGTCATTGAGAAACGCCATGTAAATTACTTTACTTTATTGCTAAACGCGTTAGCCATAGTAGTAGAAGTAATAGTTGGCGAGCAACTTCATGGAGACACGATGATGGAGATCATGGTGTCATGCCGGTGACAAGATGATCATGGAGCCCCAAGATGGAGATCAAAGGAGCTATGTGATATTGGCCATATCATGTCACTATTATTATTTGATTGCATGAGATGTTTATCATGTTTTTGCATCTTGTTTACTTAGAACGACGGTAGTAAATAAGATGATCCCTCATAATAATTTCAAGAAAGTGTTCCCCCTAACTATGCACCGTTGCGATAGTTCATTGTTTCGAAGCACCACGTGATGATCGGGTGTGATAGATTCTAACGTTCACATACAACGGGTGTAAGACAGATTTACACATGCAAAACACTTAGGTTGTCTTGACGAGCCTAGCATGTACATACATGGCCTCGGAACACAGAAGACCGAAAGGTCGAGCATGAGTCGTATAGAAGATACGATCAACATGAAGATGTTCACCGACGTTGACTAGTCCGTCTCACGTGATGATCGAACACGGCCTAGTTAACTCGGATCATGTTATACTTAGATGACTGGAGGGATGTCTATCTAAGTGGGAGTTCATTATAATTTGATTAGATGAACTTAATTATCATGAACTTAGTCTAAAATCTTTACAATATGTCTTGTAGATCAAATGGCCAACGTAGTCCTCAACTTCAACGCGTTCCTAGAGAAAACCAAGCTGAAAGACGATGGCAGTGTTGGAAATATGCCCTAGAGGAAATAATAAAAGAATTATTATTATATTTCCTTGTTCATGATAATTGTCTTTATTCATGCTATAATTGTGTTATCCGGAAATCGTAATACATGTGTGAATAACAGACACCAACATGTCCCTAGTAAGCCTCTAGTTGACTAGCTCGTTGATCAACAGATAGTCATGGTTTTGACTATGGACATTGGATGTCATTGATAACGAGATCACATCATTAGGAGAATGATGTGATGGACAAGACCCAATCCTAAACATAGCACAAAGATCGTATAGTTCGTTTGCTAGAGTTTTCCAATGTCAAGTATCTTTTCCTTAGACCATGAGATCGTGTAACTCCCGGATACCGTAGGAGTGCTTTGGGTATACCAAACGTCACAAGTAACTGGGTGACTATAAAGGTAGACTACGGGTATCTCCGAAAGTGTCTGTTGGGTTGACATGGACCAAGACTGGGATTTGTCACTCCGTATGACGGAGAGGTATCACTGGGCCCACTCGGTAATGCATCATCATATTGAGCTCAAAGTGACCAAGTGTCTGGTCACGGGATCATGCATTACGGTACGAGTAAAGTGACTTGCCGGTAACGAGATTGACGAGGTATTGGGATACCGACGATCGAATCTCGGGCAAGTAACATATCGATTGACAAAGGGAATTGCATACGGGGTTGATTGAATCCTCGACATCGTGGTTCATCCGATGAGATCATCGTGGAGCATGTGGGAGCCAACATGGGTATCCAGATCCTGCTGTTGGTTATTGACCGGAGAGTCGTCTCGGTCATGTCTGCTTGTTCTCCCGAACCCGTAGGGTCTACACTCTTAAGGTTCGGTGACGCTAGGGTTGTGAAGATATGTATATGCAGTAACCCGAATATTGTTCGGGGTCCCGGATGAGATCCCGGACGTCACGAGGAGTTCCGGAATGGTCCGGAGGTAAAGAATTATATATAGGAAGTGCTGTTTCGGCCATCGGGACAAGTTTCGGGGTCACCGGTATTGTACCGGGACCACCGGAAGGGTCCTGGGGGTCCACCGGGTGGGGCCACCTATCCCGGGGGGCCCATGGGCTGAAGGGGGAGGGAACCCAGCCCATAGTGGGCTGGGGCGCCACCCCCCCAAGGGCCCATGCGGCTAGGGTTGGGGGGGAAACCCTAGGGCGCCCCCTTGCTTGGGGGGCAAGCCCCCCACACTAGGCCGCCGCCCCCCCTAGTAGATCTCATCTACTAGGGCCGGCGCCCCCCCATGGCACCCCTATATATAGTGGGGGAGAGGAGGGACTTCATACCCCAGCCCCTGGCGCCTCCCTCTCTCCCCGTTACGTCTCTCTTCCTCGTAGTATAGGCGAAGCCCTGCTACTGTGACGCCCTGCATCCACCACCACGCCGTCGTGCTGCTGGATCTTCGTCAACCTCTCCTTCCCCCTTGCTGGATCAAGAAGGAGGAGACGTCTCCCGTCCCGTACGTGTGTTGAACGTGGAGGTGCCGTCCGTTCGGCGCTTGGTCATCGGTGATTTGGATCACGTCGTGTTCGACTACATCATCACCGTTCTTTTGAACGCTTCCGTGCGCGATCTACAAAGGTATGTAGATGCATCCAATGACTCGTTGCTAGATGAACTCCTAGATGATCTTGGTGAAACGAGTAGGAAAATTTTTGTTTTCTGCAATGTTCCCCAACAGTGGTTTCAGAGCTAGGTCTATGCGTAGTTCTTCTTGCGTGAGTAGAACACAATTAGTTGTGGGCGTAGATTTGTCAACTTTCTTGCCGTTACTAGTCTTTTCTTGCTTCAGCGGTATTGTGGGATGAAGCGGCCCGGACCAACCTTACACGTACGCTTACGTGAGACCGGTTCCACCGACTAACATGCACTAGTTGCATAAGGTGGCTGGCGGGTGTCTGTCTCTCCCACTTTAGTTGGAGCGGATTCGATGAACAGGGTCCTTATGAAGGGTAAATAGAAGTTGACAAATCACGTTGTGGCTTTAACGTAGGTAAGAAGACGTTCTTGCTAGAACCCTAAATCAGCCACGTAAAACTTGCAACAACAATTAGAGGACGTCTAACTTGTTTTTGCAGCAAGTGGTTTGTGATATGATATGGCCAAAGTTGTGATGAATGATGAATGATCTATATGTGATGTATGAGATGTTCATGCTATTGTAATAGGAATCACGACTTGCATGTCGATGAGTATGACAACCGGCAGGAGCCATAGGAGTTGTCTTTATTCTTTTATATGACCTGCGTGTCATCGAGAAACGCCATGTAAATTACTTTACTTTATTGCTAAACGCGTTAGCCATAGTAGTAGAAGTAATAGTTGGTGAGCAACTTCATGGAGACACGATGATGGAGATCATGATGATGGAGATCATGGTGTCAAGCCGGTCACAAGATGATCATGGAGCCCCAAGATGGAGATCAAAGGAGCTATGTGATATTGGCCATATCATGTCACGTTTATTATTTGATTGCATGTGATGTTTTTCATGTTTTGCATCTTGTTTACTTAGAACGATGGTAGTAAATAAGATGATCCCTCATGACAATTTCAAGAAGTGTTCTCCCCTAACTGTGCACCGTTGCTACAGTTCGTCATTTCTAAGCACGCCGTGATGATCGGGTGTGATGGATCCTTACGTTCACATACAACGGGTGTTGATGAGCCTAGCATGTACAGACATGGCCTCGGAACACATGCAAAACACTTAGGGTTAACTTGACGAGCCTATCATGTACAGACATGGCCTCGGAACACAGAAGACCGAAAGGTCGAGCATGAGTCGTATAGAAGATACGATCAACATGAAGATGTTCACCGACATTGGCTAGTCCGTCTCACGTGATGATCGGACACGGCCTAGTTGACTCGGATCATGTAATACTTAGATGACTAGAGGGATGTCTAATCTAAGTGGGAGTTCATTAATAATTTGATTAGTTGAACTTAATTGTCATGAACTTAGTCTAAAATATTTTACAATATGTCTTGTAGATCAAATGGCCAACATAGTCCTCAACTTCAACGCGTTCCTAGAGAAAACCAAGCTGAAAGACGATGGCAGCAACTATACGGACTCGGTCCGGAACCTGAGGATCATCCTCATAGCTGCCAAGAAAGATTATGTCCTACAAGCACCGCTAGGTGAAGCTCCCGTCCCATAGAACCAAGACGTTATGAACGCTTGGCAGACACATGTTGACGACTACTCCCTCGTTCAGTGCGGCATGCTTTACAGCTTAGAGCCGGGGCTCCAAAAACGTTTTGAGAGACATGGAGCATACGAGATGTTCGAAGAGCTGAAAATGGTTTTTCAAGATCATGCCCGGATCGAGAGATATGAAGTCTCCGATAAGTTCTTCAGCTGTAAGATGGAGGAAAATAGTTCTGTCAGTGAGCACATACTCACTATGTCTGGGTTGCATAACCGCTTGTCTCAGCTGGGATTTAATCTCCCGGATGATGCGGTCATTGACAGAATCCTCCAGTCGCTTCCACCAAGCTACAAGAGCTTTGTGATGAACTTCAACATGCAGGGGATGCAAAAGACCATTCCTGAGTTGTTCTCAATGCTGAAATCAGCGGAGGTAGAAGTCAAGAAGGAACATCAAGTGTTGATGGTCAATAAAACCACTAAGTTCAAGAAAGGCAAGGGTAAAAAGAACTTCAAGAAATACGGCAAGGAGGTTGCCGCGCCTGGCAAGCAAGCTGCCGGGAAGAAGCCAAAGAATGGACCCAAGCCCGAAACTGAGTGCTTTTATTGCAAGGGAAGCGGTCACTGGAAGCGGAACTGCCCTAAATACTTAGCGGACAAGAAGGCCGGCAAAACAAAAGGTATATGTGATATACATGTAATTGATGTGTACCTAACCAGTACTCGTAGTGACTCCTGGGTATTTGATACCGGTGTCGTTGCTCATATTTGTAACTCACAGCAGGAGCTGCGGAATAAGCGGAGACTGGCGAAGGACGAGGTGACGATGCGCGTCGGGAATGGTTCCAAGGTCGATGTGATCGCCGTCGGCACGCTGCCTCTACATTTACCTACGGGATTAGTTTTAAACCTCAATAATTGTTATTTAGTGCCAGCTTTGAGCATGAACATTTTATCGGGATCTCGTTTAATTCGAGATGGCTACTCATTTAAATCTGAGAATAATGGTTGTTCCATTTATATGAGAGATATGTTTTATGGTCATGCTCCTAAGGTAAATGGTTTATTCTTAATGAATCTCGAGCGTATTACTACACATGTTCATAATGTGAGTACCAAAAGATGTAAGGTTGATAATGATAGTCCCACATACTTGTGGCACTGCCGCCTTGGTCACATAGGTGTCAAACGCATGAAGAAGCTCCATGCAGATGGACTTTTAGAGTCTCTTGATTATGAATCATTTGACACGTGCGAACCATGCCTCATGGGTAAGATGACCAAGACTCCGTTCTCAGGAACAATGGAGCGAGCAGCCAACTTATTGGAAATCATACATACTGATGTGTGCGGTCCAATGAGTGTTGAGGCTCGCGGTGGCTATCGTTATGTTCTCACCCTCACAGATGACTTGAGTAGATATGGGTATATCTACTTAATGAAACACAAGTCTGAAACCTTTGAAAAGTTTAAGGAATTTCAGAGTGAGGTTGAAAATCAACGTGACAGGAAAATCAAGTTTCTACGATCAGATCGTGGAGGAGAATACTTGAGTCACGAATTTGGCACACACTTAAGAAAATATGGAATAGTTTCACAACTCACGCCGCCTGGAACACCTCAGCGTAACGGTGTGTCCGAACGTCGTAATCGCACTCTATTAGATATGGTGCGATCTATGATGTCTCTTACCGATTTACCACTATCCTTTTGGGGCTATGCTTTAGAGACTGCCGCATTCACTTTAAATAGGGCTCCGTCGAAATCCGTTGAGACGACACCGTATGAATTATGGTTTGGGAAGAAACCTAAGCTGTCGTTTCTAAAAGTTTGGGGATGCGATGCTTATGTCAAGAAACTTCAACCTGAAAAGCTCGAACCCAAGTCGGAAAAATGCGTCTTCATAGGATACCCAAAAGAAACTATTGGGTACACCTTCTACCTCAGATCCGAAGGCAAGATCTTTGTTGCCAAGAATGGATCCTTTCTAGAGAAAGAGTTTCTCTCGAAATAAGTAAGTGGGAGGAAAGTAGAGCTTGATGAAGTATTACCTCTTGAACCGGAAAATGGCGCAACTCAAGAAAATGTTCCTGAGGTGCCAGCACCGACTAGAGAGGAAGTTAATGATAATGATCAAGATACTTCTGATCAAGCTCCTACTGAAATTCGAAGGTCCACCAGGACACGTTCCGCACCAGAGTGGTACGGCAACCCTGTCTTGGAAATCCTATTGTTAGACAACGGTGAACCTTCGAACTATGAAGAAGCGATGGCGGGCCCGGATTCCGACAAATGGCTAGAAGCCATGAAATCCGAGATAGGATCCATGTATGAAAACGAAGTATGGACTTTGACTGACTTGCCCGTCGAACGGCGAGCCATAGAAAATAAATGGATCTTTAAGAAGAAGACAGACGCGGATGGTAATGTGACCATCTATAAAGCTCGCCTTGTCGCTAAAGGTTATCGACAAGTTCAAGGGGTTGACTACGATGAGACTTTCTCACCGGTAGCGAAGCTGAAGTCCGTCCGAATCATGTTAGCGATTGCCGCATTCTATGATTATGAAATATGGCAAATGGACGTCAAAACGGCATTCCTTAATGGTTTCCTTAAGGAAGAATTGTATATGATGCAGCCGGAAGGTTTTGTCGATCCTAAGAATGCTGACAAAGTGTGCAAGCTCCAACGCTCGATTTATGGGCTGGTGCAAGCATCTCGGAGTTGGAACATTCGCTTTGATGAGATGATCAAAGCGTTTGGGTTTACGCAGACTTATGGAGAAGCCTGCGTTTACAAGAAAGTGAGTGGGAGCTCTGTAGCATTTCTCATATTATATGTAGATGACATACTTTTGATGGGAAATGATATAGAAATCTTGGACAGCATCAAGGCCTACTTGAATAAGAGTTTTTCAATGAAAGACCTTGGAGAAGCTGCTTATATATTAGGCATCAAAATCTATAGAGATAGATCGAGACGCCTCATAGGTCTTTCACAAAGGACATACCTTGATAAGATATTGAAGAAGTTCAATATGGATCAAATCTAAGAAGGGGTTCTTGCCTGTGTTACAAGGTATGAAATTGAGCTCAGCTCAATGTCCGACCACGGCAGAAGATATAGAAGAGATGAGTGTCATCCCCTATGCCTCACGCCATAGGTTCTATTATGTATGCCATGCTGTGTACCAGACCTGATGTAAACCTTGCCGTAAGTTTGGTAGGAAGGTACCAAAGTAATCCCGGCAAGGAACACTGGACAGCGGTCAAGAATATCCTGAAGTACCTGAAAAGGACTAAGGAAATGTTTCTCGTTTATGGAGGTGACGAAGAGCTCGTCGTAAAGGGTTACGTCGACGCTAGCTTCGACACAGATCTGGATGACTCTAAGTCACAAACCGGATACGTGTATATTTTGAATGGTGGGGCAGTAAGCTGGTGCAGTTGCAAGCAAAGCGTCGTGGCGGGATCTACATGTGAAGCGGAGTACATGGCAGCCTCGGAGGCAGCACATGAAGCAATATGGGTGAAGGAGTTCATCACCGACCTAGGAGTCATACCCAATGCGTCGGGGCCGATCAAACTCTTCTGTGACAACACTGGAGCTATTGCACTTGCCAAGGAGCCCAGGTTTCACAAGAAGACCAGGCACATCAAGCGTCGCTTCAACTCCATTCGTGAAAATGTTCAAGATGGAGACATAGATATTTGTAAAGTTCATACGGACCTGAATGTAGCAGATCCGTTGACTAAACCTCTCCCTAGAGCAAAACATGATCAACACCAGAATTCCATGGGTGTTCGATTCATCACAATGTAACTAGATTATTGACTCTAGTGCAAGTGGGAGACTGTTGGAAATATGCCCTAGAGGCAATAATAAAAGCATTATTATTATATTTCCTTGTTCATGATAATTGTCTTTATTCATGCTATAATTGTGTTATCCGGAAATCGTAATACATGTGTGAATAACAGACACCAACATGTCCCTAGTAAGCCTCTAGTTGACTAGCTCGTTGATCAACAGATAGTCATGGTTTCCTGACTATGGACATTGGATGTCATTGATAACGAGATCACATCATTAGGAGAATGATGTGATGGACAAGACCCAATCCTAAACATAGCACAAGATCGTATAGTTCGTTTGCTAGAGTTTTTCCAATGTCAGTATCTTTTCCTTAGACCATGAGATCATGTAACTCCCGGATACCGTAGGAGTGCTTTGGGTATGCCAAACGTCACAACGTAACTGGGTGACTATAAAGGTATACTACGGGTATCTCCGAAAGTGTCTGTTGGGTGACATGGATCAAGACTGGGATTTGTCACTCCGTATGACGGAGAGGTATCACTGGGCCCACTCGGTAATGCATCATCATAATGAGCTCAAAGTGACCAAGTGTCTGGTCACGGGATCATGCATTACGGTACGAGTAAAGTGACTTGCCGGTAACGAGATTGAACGAGGTATTGGGGATACCGACGATCGAATCTCGGGCAAGTAACATATCGATTGACAAAGGGAATTGCATATCGGGGTTGATTGAATCCTCGACATCGTGGTTCATCCGATGAGATCATCGTGGAGCATGTGGGAGCCAACATGGGTATCCAGATCCCGCTGTTGGTTATTGACCGGAGAGTCGTCTCGGTCATGTCTGCTTGTCTCCCGAACCCGTAGGGTCTACACACTTAAGGTTCGGTGACGCTAGGGTTGTGAAGATATGTATATGCAGTAACCTGAATGTTGTTCGGGGTCCCGGATGAGATCCCGGACGTCACGAGGAGTTCCGGAATGGTCCGGAGGTAAAGAATTATATATAGGAAGTGCTGTTTCGGCCATCGGGACAAGTTTCGGGGTCACCGGTATTGTACCGGGACCACCGGAAGGGTCCCGGGGGTCCACCGGGTGGGGCCACCTATCCCGGGGGGCCCCATGGGCTGAAGTGGGAGGGAACCCAGCCCATAGTGGGCTGGGGCGCCACCCCCCAAGGGCCCATGCAGCTAGGGTTGGGGGAAACCCTAGAGGGGGCGCCCCCTTGCTTGGGGGGGCAAGCCCCCCACCCTAGGCCGCCGCCCCTTTAGTAGATCTCATCTACTAGGGCCGGAGCCCCCCCCATGGCACCCCTATATATAGTGGGGGAGAGGAGGGACTTCATACCCCAGCCCCTGGCGCCTCCCTCTCTCCCCATTACGTCTCTCTTCCTCGTAGTATAGGCGAAGCCCTGCTACTGTGACGCCCTGCATCCACCACCACGCCGTCGTGCTGCTGGATCTTCGTCAACCTCTCCTTCCCCCTTTCTGGATCAAGAAGGAGGAGACGTCTCCCGTCCCGTACGTGTGTTGAACGCGGAGGTGCCGTCCGTTCGGCACTTGGTCATCGGTGATTTGGATCACGTCGTGTTCGACTACATCATCACCGTTCTTTTGAACGCTTCCGTGCGCGATCTACAAAGGTATTTAGATGCATCCAATGACTCGTTGCTAGATGAACTCCTAGATGATCTTGGTGAAACGAGTAGGAAATTTTTTGTTTTCTGCAACGTTCCCCAACAGGCAGGAACTACACGGACTGGGTCCGGAACCTGAGGATCATCCTCATAGCTGCCAAGAAAGATTATGTCCTACAAGCACCGCTAGGTGATGCACCTGTTCTCCCTGCAGAACAAGACGTTATGAACGCTTGGCAGGCACATACCGATGACTACTCCCTCGTTCAGTGCGGCATGCTTTACAGCTTAGAGCCGGGGCTCCAAAAGCGTTTTGAGAGACACGGAGCATATGAGATGTTCGAAGAGCTGAAAATGGTTTTCCAAGCTCATGCTCGGGTTGAGAGATATGAAGTCTCCGAAAAATTCTTCACCTGTAAGATGGAGGAAAACAGTTCTGTCAGTGAGCACATACTCACTATGTCTGGGTTGCATAACCTCTTGACTCAGCTGGGAGTTAATCTCCCGGATGACGCGGTCATTGACAGAATCCTTCAGTCGCTTCCACCGAGCTACAAGAGCTTTGTGATGAACTTCAATATGCAGGGGATGGAAAAGACCATTCCTGAAGTATTTGCAATGTTGAAATCAGCAGAGGTAGAAGTCAAAAAGGAACATCAGGTGTTGATGGTGAATAAAACCACTAAGTTCAAGAAGGGCAAGGGTAAGAAAGCCTTCAAGAAGGACGGCAAGGGAGTTGCCGCGCCCGGCAAGCAAGCTGCCGGGAAGAAGCCAAAGAATGGACCCAAGCCCGAGATTGAGTGCTTTTATTGCAAGGAAAGTGGTCACTGGAAGCGGAACTGCCCCAAATACTTAGCGGACAGGAAGGCCGGCAAAACGAAAGGTATATGTGATATACATGTAATTGATGTGTACCTTACCAGTACTCGTAGTAGCTCTTGGGTATTTGATACCGGCGCAGTTGCTCACATTTGTAACTCAAAGCAGGAGCTGCGGAATAAGCGGAGACTGGCGAAGGACGAGGTGACGATGCGCGTCGGGAATGGTTCCAAGGTCGATGTGATCGCCGTCGGCACGCTACCTCTTCATTTACCTACGGGATTAGTTTTAAACCTCAATAATTGTTATTTAGTGCCAAGTTTGAGCATGAACATTGTATCAGGATCTCGTTTAATTCGAGATGGCTACTCATTTAAATCCGAGAATAATGGTTGTTCTATTTATATGAGAGATATGTTTTATGGTCATGCTCCGATGGTAAATGGTTTATTCTTAATGAATCTCGAGTGTAATGCTACACATATTCATAGTGTGAGTACCAAAAGATGTAAGGTTGATAATGATAGTCCCACGTACTTGTGGCACTGCCGCCTTGGTCACATAGGTGTCAAACGCATGAAGAAGCTCCATGCTGATGGACTTTTAGAGTCTCTTGATTACGAATCATTTGACACGTGCGAACCATGCCTCATGGGTAAAGTGATCAAGACTCCGTTCTCAGGAACAATGGAGCGAGCAACCAACTTATTGGAAATCATACATACTGATGTGTGTGGTCCAATGAGTGTTGAGGCTCGCGGTGGCTATCGTTATGTTCTCACCCTCACTGATGACTTGAGTAGATATGGGTATGTCTACTTAATGAAACACAAGTCTGAAACCTTTGAAAAGTTCAAGGAATTTCAAAGTGAGGTTGAGAATCAACGTGATAGGAAAATCAAGTTCCTGTGATCAGATCGTGGAGGAGAATACTTGAGTCATGAGTTTGGCACACACTTAAGAAAATGTGGAATAGTTTCACAGCTCACGCCGCCTGGAACACCTCAGCGTAATGGTGTGTCCGAACGTCGTAATCGCACTCTATTAGATATGGTGCGATCTATGATGTCTCTTGCCGATTTACCGCTATCCTTTTGGGGGTATGCTTTAGAGACTGCCGCATTCACTTTAAATAGGGCTCCGTCGAAATCCGTTGAGACGACACCGTTTGAATTATGGTTTGGGAAGAAACCTAAGCTGTCGTTTCTAAAGGTTTGGGGATGCGATGCTTATGTCAGGAAACATCAACCTGAAAAGCTCGAACCCAAGTCGAAAAAATGCGTCTTCATAGGATACCCTAAAGAAACTATTGGGTATACCTTCTACCTCAGATCCGAAGGCAAGATATTTGTTGCCAAGAATGGGTCCTTTCTAGAGAAAGAGTTTCTCTCGAAAGAAGTAAGTGGGAGGAAAGTAGAACTTGATGAAGTATTACCTCTTGAACCGGAAAATGGCGCAACTCAAGAAAATGTTCCTGAGGTGCCTGCACCGACAAGAGAGGAAGATAATGATGATGATCAAGATACTTCTGATCAAGCTCCTACTGAAATTTGAAGGTCCACAAGGACACGTTCCGCACCAGAGTGGTACGGCAACCCTGTCTTAGAAACCATGTTGTTAGACAATGGTGAACCTTCGAACTATGAAGAAGCGATGGCGGGCCCGGATTCCGACAAATGGCTAGAAGCCATGAAATCCGAGATAGGATCCATGTATGAAAACGAAGTATGGACTTTGACTGACTTGCCCGTCGAACGGCGAGCCATAGAAAATAAATGGATCTTTAAGAAGAAGACAGACGCGGATGGTAATGTGACCATCTATAAAGCTCGCCTTGTCGCTAAGGGTTATCGACAAGTTCAAGGGGTTGACTACGATGAGACTTTCTCACCGGTAGCGAAGCTAAAGTCCGTCCGAATCATGTTAGTAATTGCTGCATTCTATGATTATGAGATATGGCAAATGGACGTCAAAACGGCATTCCTTAATGGTTTCCTTAAGGAAGAATTGTATATGATGCAGCCGGAAGGTTTTGTCGATCCTAAGAATACTGACAAGGTGTGCAAGCTCCAACGCTCGATTTATGGGCTGGTGCAAGCATCTCGGAGTTGGAACATTCGCTTTGATGAGATGATCAAAGCGTTTGGGTTTACACAGACTTATGGAGAAGCCTACGTTTACAAGAAAGTGAGTGGGAGCTCTGTAGCATTTCTCATATTATATGTAGATGACATACTTTTGATGGGAAATGATATAGAACTCTTGGACAACATTAAGGCCTACTTGAATAAGAGTTTTTCAATGAAGGACCTTGGAGAAGCTGCTTATATATTAGGCATCAAGATCTATAGAGATAGATCGAGACGCCTCATAGGTCTTTCACAAAGCACATACCTTGATAAGATATTGAAGAAGTTCAATATGGATCATTCTAAGAAGGGGTTCTTACCTGTATTACAAGGTGAGAAATTGAGTTCAGCTCAATGTCCGACCACGGCAGAAGATATAGAAGAGATGAGTGTCATCCCCTATGCCTCGGCCATAGGGTCTATTATGTATGCCATGCTGTGTACCAGACCTGATGTAAACCTTGCCGTAAGTTTGGTAGGAAGGTACCAAAGTAATCCCGGCAAGGAACACTGGACAGCGGTCAAGAATATCCTGAAGTACCTGAAAAGGACTAAGGAAATGTTTCTCGTTTATGGAGGTGACGAAGAGCTCGTCGTAAAGGGTTACGTCGACGCTAGCTTCGACACAGATCTGGATGACTCTAAGTCACAAACCGGATACATGTATATTTTGAATGGTGGGGCAGTAAGCTGGTGCAGTTGCAAGCAAAGCGTCGTAGCGAGATCTACATGTGAAGCGGAGTACATGGCAGCCTCGGAGGCAGCACATGAAGCAATTTGGGTGAAGGAGTTCATCACCGACCTAGGAGTCATACCCAATGCGTCGGGGCCGATCAAGCTCTTCTGTGACAACACTGGAGCTATTGCTCTTGCCAAGGAGCCCAGGTTTCACAAGAAGACAAGGCACATCAAGCGTCGCTTCAACTCCATTCGTGAAAATGTTCAAGATGGAGACATAGATATTTGTAAAGTGCACACGGACCTGAATGTAGCAGATCCGTTGACTAAACCTCTCCCTAGGGCAAAACATGATCAACACCAGAATTCCATGGGTGTTTGATTCATCACAATGTAACTAGATTATTGACTCTAGTGCAAGTGGGAGACTGTTGGAAATATGCCCTAGAGGCAATAATAAAAGCATTATTATTATATTTCCTTGTTCATGATAATTGTCTTTATTCATGCTATAATTGTGTTATCCGGAAATCGTAATACATGTGTGAATAATAGACACCAACATGTCCCTAGTAAGCCTCTAGTTAACTAGCTCGTTGATCAACATATAGTCATGGTTTCCTGACTATGGACATTGGATGTCATTGATAACGAGATCACATCATTAGGAGAATGATATGATGGACAAGACCCAATCCTAAACATAGCATAAGATCGTATAGTTTGTTTGCTAGAGTTTTCCAATGTCAAGTATCTTTTCCTTAGACCATGAGATCGTGTAACTCCCGGATGCCGTAGGAGTGCTTTGGGTATACCAAACGTCACAACATAACTGGGTGACTATAAAGGTATACTACGGGTATCTCCGAAAGTGTCTGTTGGGTTGACATGGATCAAGACTGGGATTTGTCACTCCGTATGACGGAGAGGTATCACTGGGCCCACTCGGTAATGCATCATCATAATGAGCTCAAAGTGACCAAGTGTCTGGTCACGGGATCATGCATTATGGTGCGAGTAAAGTGACTTGTCGGTAACGAGATTGAACGAGGTATTGGGATACCGACGATCGAATCTCGGGCAAGTAACATACCGATTGACAAAGGGAATTGTATACGGGGTTGCTTGAATCCTCGACATCGTGGTTCATCCGATGAGATCATCGAGGAACATGTGGGAGCCAACATGGGTATCCAGATCCCGCTATTGGTTATTGACCGGAGATTCGTCTCGGTCATGTCTACATGTCTCCCGAACCCGTAGGGTCTACATGTCTCCCGAACCCGTAGGGTCTACACACTTAAGGTTCGGTGACGCTAGGGTTGTAGGGATATGTATATGCAGTAACCCGAATGTTGTTCGGAGTCCCGGATGAGATCTCGGACGTCACGAGGAGTTCCGGAATGGTACGGAGGTAAAGAATTATATATAGGAAGTACTATATAGTGGGGGAGATGGAGGACTTCTTACCTTTTGCCTGAGGTGCCTCCCTCTCCCTCTCCAACACCTCCTCCTCCTCCATAGTGCTTGGCGAAGCCCTGCCGGAGTACTGCAGCTCCATCACCACCACGCCGTCGTGCTGCTGCTGGAGCCATCTTCCTCAACCTCTCCTTCCCCCTTGCTGGATCAAGAAGGAAGAGACGTCATGCTGACCGTACGTGTGTTGAACGCGGAGGTGCCGTCCGTTCGGCAATAGTGGCAACCCCTAGATGGATCTTGGTGAAACCGTAGGAAAATTTTTGTTTTCTGCAACGTTCCCCAATAGTGGCAACCCCTTTTGTCTATAAAAGGAGGCCCGAGGCGTACTGGAGAGGGATTTGGATTTTTGGACTAGAGAGCCATTGCAGCTAGTTCAAGAACACAAGAACACCTAAATACACATACAAGCAGGACTAGGGTTCTACGTGTCTCCGCGGCCCGAACCTGGGTAAAGGATTTGTGTGCTGACTGCCAGACCCGCTCTTCGCACAACCCCACGCCCGCCAACCATAGAAGGGATCCCAGTGACCCCATAGGTGTCGTTTCCCACCGACACACTATTTCCCTCTGTGAAGGGACTATCTATTAACTTTTATGTTGTGTCATCACCTTCTAAAACAAGCGCTAGAACCTGAGAGCACAGCTGTCATGACTTATGCATTATCTGTAGCTAATGTTGGGTGCATCATGATTGGATCTTTTCTACCATGAATTACAATGTTTAGTCGCTGCTTGGACTTTGGAGGTGCTTTGCATTTATGTTTTGCGGTCTCAGAAAGGGCTAGCGAGATACCACTATTGTCATATTATATCATGGTTGTTTTGACAACCTGTTGCCGTTTGAGATGTCTTATTATTGCTCGCAAGCTGATTATGTCATTGATATGAGTTAATATAATCTTGAAGAGTTATTGTCGGCATGGTTAGTTATAATGTTGGCTAAAAACCTGGGTGCTATTTAAGCTTATTTATGCAAACAAGAGCAAAAGAGTTCGTAATAGTTTTTCTTTTTCACTTTCAATTTATCAACTGAATTGTTTGAGGTCAAGCAAAGGTTTAAGCTTGGGGGAGTTGATACGTATCCAACGTATCTACTTTTCCTAACGCTTTTCCTCTTGTTTTGGACTCTAATTTGCATGATTTGAATGAAACTAACCCCGGACTGACGGTGTTTTCAGCAGAACTACCATGGTGTTGTTTTTGTGTAGAAACAAAAGTTCTCGGAATGGAATGAAACTTTGCGAGGATTTTTCATATCAATAAGAAGAATTTCCGGAGCCAAGACCCACCAGAGGGGGGCACCTGGGTGAGCATAACCCACCAGGGCGCTCCCCCTCTCTTGGCACGCCCAAGTGGGTTGTGCCCACCTGGTGGCCCCACAGACCCTGAAACCGGTGCTATAAAATCCTATTTTTCCAGGAAAAAAATGAGGAAGAAAGAATTATCGCGATCCATGAGACGGAGCCGTCGTCACCTCCTGTTCTTCATCGGGAGGCCAGATCTGGAGTCCGTTTGGGGCTCCAGAGAGGGGGGTCTTCGTTCTTCGTCATCACCAACCCTTCCCCATCGCCAATTCCATGATGCTCCCCACCGGGAGTGAGTAATTCCTTCATAGGCTCGCTGGTCGGTGAGGAGTTGGATGAAATTCATCATGTAATCGAGTTAGTTTTGTTAGGGCTTGATCCCTAGTATCCACTATGTTCTAAGATTGATGTTGCTATGACTTTGCCATGCTTAATGCTTGTCACTTTAGGCCCGGGTGCCATGATTTCAGATCTGAACCGTTTATATTATCACCATTATATCCATGTTCTAGATCTGATCTTGCAAGTTATAGTCACCTACTACGTGTTATGATCCGGCAACCCCGGAGTGACAATAGCTGGGACCACTCCCGGTGATGACCGTAGTTTGAGGAGTTCATGTATTCACTATGTGTTAATGCTTTGTTCCGGTTCTCTATTAAAAGAAGGCCTTAATATCCCTTAGTTTCCAATATGGACCCCGCTGCCACGGGAGGGTAGGACAAAACATGTCATGCAAGTTCTTTCCATAAGCACGTATGACTATTTACGGAATACATCCCTACATTATATTGATGAACTAGAGCTAGTGTCGTATTGCCCTAGGTTATAACTGTCTCATGATGAATATCTTCCAATAAGTCACCGATCCAATGACTACGAGTTTACCTTATATTGTTCTTGGCAAGTTACTACTGCTATCACCACGGTTACACTTGCTACAAAACTACTGCTATCACTGTTACTGTTACCATTGCTACTGCTACTACTATCAAAACTATCATACTACTGTGCTAATGATCACTTTGCTGCAGATAATTGATGTGTACTACACAACCTTCTTCTTGTAGACGTTGTTGGGCCTCCAAGTGCAGAGGTTTGTAGGACAGTAGCAAATTTCCATGAAGTGGATGCCTAAGGTTTATCAATCCGTGGGAGGCGTAGGATGAAGATGGTCTCTCTCAAACAACCCTGCAACCAAATAGCAAAGAGTCTCTTGTGGCCCCAACACACCCAATATAATGGTAAATTGTATAGGTGCACTAGTTCGGCGAAGAGATGATGATACAAGTGCAATATGGATGGTAGATAAAGGTTTTTGTAATCTGAAAATATAAAAATAGTAAGTTAGCAAGTGGTAAAAGTGAGCGAAAACGGTATTGCAATGCTAGGAAACAAGGCCTAGGGTTCATACTTTCACTAGTGAAAGTTCTCTCAACAATAATAACACAATTGGATCATATAACAACCCCTCAACATGCAACAAAGAGTCACTCTGAAGTCACTAATAGCGGAGAACAAACGAGGGATTATTGTAGGGTACGAGACCACCTCAAAGTTATCCTTTCTGATCGATCTATTCAAGAGTTTGTAGTAAAATAACACAAAGCTATTCTTTCCGTTCAATCTAACCTAGAGTTCATACTAGAATAACACCTTAAGACACGAATCAACCAAAACCCTAATGTCACCTAGATACTCCAATGTCACCTCAAGTATCCATGGGTATGATTACACGATATGCATCACACAATCTTAGATTCATCTATTCAACCAACACAAAGAACTTCAAAGAGTGCCCCAAAGTTTCTACCGAAGAGTCAAGACGAAAACGTGTGCCAACCCCTATGCATAAGTTCACAAGGTCACAGAACTCGCAAGTTGATCACTAAAACATACATCAAGTGGATCACGTGAATATCCCATTGTCACCACAGATAAGCACATGCAAGACATACATCAAGTGTTCTCAAATCCTTAAAGACTCAATCCGATAAGATAACTTCAAAGGGAAAAGTCAATCCATTACAAGAGAGTAGAGGGGGAGAAGCATCATAAGATCCAACTATAATAGCAAAGCTCGCGATACATCAAGATCGTGCCGAATCAAGAACACGAGAGAGAGATCAAACACATAGTTACTGGTACATACCCTCAGCCCCGTGGGTGAACTACTCCCTCCTCATCATGGAGAGCGCCGGGATGATGAAGGTGGCCACCGGTGAGGGATCCCCTCTCCGGCAGGGTGCCAGAATAGGGCCCCGATTGGTTTTTGGTGGCTACAGAGGCTTGCGGTGGCGGAACTCCCGATCTAGGTTATTTTCTGGAGGTTTCTATATGTATAGGAATTTTTGGCGTCGGGAACAAGTCAGGGGGTCCCCGAGTCGTCCACGAGATAGGGGGGTGCGCCCAGGGGGGTAAGGCGCGCGCCCAACCCTCGTGTACGGCTCGGGACTCTTCTGGCCCAACTCTTTTACTTCGGGGGCTTCTTTTGGTCCATAAAAAATCACCAAAAATTGGCATGTCAATTGGACTCCGTTTCGTATTCCTTTTCTGTATAAATCAAAAACAAGGAAAAAACAGAAACTGGCACTGGGCTCTAGGTTAATAGGTTAGTCCCAAAAATCATATAAAATAGCATCTAAATGCATATAAAACATCCTAGATGGATAATATAATAGCATGGAACAATAAAAAATTATAGATACGTTGGAGACGTATCAATAATTAATCTCTAGGTGTGGTTGAATTGACAAGTCAGCTTCTAATACCTTCAAATATTCTTTGGCTCCCCTTGTATAAATTTGGGTTGAATACTCTACCCTCGAAAACTGTTGCGATCCCCTATACTTGTGGGTTATCAAGCATCTATCTGAATTATGGCATTGCAACACATTTAATAAAGACATCATATAGTTATATCATCTCATCATGTTTAGTGTCTACAATCATCATATTTTGAATTATGTCATTCTATCTGTGAATTATATCATGCTATCATGTTTCCATAGGCGGCATGTATGTGAATTATGGCATGCCAACCTATTTAATAAACACATTATATAGTTATATCATGTCATCCTGTTTACATAGTCATCATATTTTGAACTATGTCTTTCCATCTTTTTTAGTTAGCCATCATATATGTGCAATTGTGTCATGCTATCCTGTTTGGTTAGACAACATAAATGTGAATTATTTCATGCCCTCTTTTATTCCCCACTATCCATTGCACCTGTCTATCATACAATGTCTGTACATTCAATTACTTTTCTTGTTTATCAGCCATTTGAATTGGAGAGGGTGATGGCAGTATCTAAGGGAGTAACAACATGGTCTTCAGAAAATATAGCGCTACCAGTTGATGCAGATAGAACCACGGTTGTACTTGCCCAAGAACCAGCCCCACCACACATAACCCAGACTCTCGCAGATTGTACCCCTACCCAGTTGGACAAAGAACCGGCTACACCCCTTCTAACCCCAACCCCAGCAGATACTAACCCAGTTCTAGTTGACACAGCACTGTCTCCACCACAGAGCACCCAAACATGAGCAGTTAGTAAGGGAACTGCAGTGCCCAAAGCATGAGGACCACCACTCCGAATCCCAACTCAACGCTTAAAGCAGAAGAAGAATTGTTCTCAGGTCAGGTTCTGTAGCTATGGTTCATACTCCTTTGCTCTTGCATCATTGTATTTACTCATACCAACTATTTTCAAATTTGAAGGATGGGATTGAAACTCCAATGGTGCAACATGTATGTTTTAAACCTGTTTCTTTAACTAGTTTGCTGTTGTAACTTGCTCTATGTTGATTTCAGTTTCAATTGAATAAATAGTTATGTTCTCATGTCATGCATATTACAAGTGTTGTTATTGCTCTGTAGTTCCCCACACTTATATTCTGTCTATTCTGCTTTGTCTCGAACAAATATTATTTGAACTGTGTCTCTATCTTGATTTGGCAACAAAACTAGAATGATATAGACCATAAAGTGACCATGGTACATAGATATATGTTTGTTTCATGTTGTTATCCTGTCCACTTTACTACTGAACTGATTTACCAAAATGAGTTTCATATACAACATGGTAAACCTGTGATGTGTCTGCTTGTTTCTCTTTTAGAATGCGGACAAAATATTGGAGAACAGTACCCCGTTATGCAATGGTAATGGAAGTAATGCAGATAAGGTTCAAGATAGTGAGACATCCCTGTTGGTCTCCAAGAAAGCTGATAAAAGCTATCTTGACGACAGTGAGAGAACCCAAAAGTCCTGTCTTGATGTAGTGTTCGAGTTACTGGCCACTACTGCTGGCACAAGCTCTTCGAACCCGCTGCCTGAATTAGTTCGTCTTCTTGAGTCTCAACTTCAAGTTGAAAGACATCGATCAGATGTGCTGCGACGGGAAGCTGAAGGACTGAGGAAGTCCCTACAGAATTCAGATGCATACTTTCTGGTGCAACAGCAAGCGTTGGAGGATTTAAGCGCCAAACAAGAGAAAGTTAATAAGCTTGCTAAGCATCTTGCCAGCATTATGGGTACCCATGATATTGTTTCTTGAGCTCTTTTGAAGTGGTTTTAGTTCTGGACTTCTTTTGCTGCGGCGTTTATTTGCACTGGTCGCCAACTTTGACAACCAGTGTATATGATATGCTGCGTTGTTCCCTATATTTGCACTGGTGGCAAACTTTGATGCCCACTAGATGTAATATGTGTAATAGCCGTGATAGCCTAGCATAAGTTCTTGCTTATTTATTTCCTTATTGTCTTGTTTATTTTTTCCTTGTAGTTAGTGCGGTTCTTTTTCCGCGGTTTGCTAGTGGCCGCAATAACCCATTTTTAAAACTAGGCCACAGTAACCATGGGCTACATATTTACTGTAGTTATCATGGGCCTCCTACGGGCCATAGAAACAATGGGCCTTCTAAGGGCAATAGAAACAATGGGCCTTCTACTGGCCATAGCATCAATGGGCCTTCTACTGGCCATAGCATCAATGGGCCTTCTACGGGCCATATGATCGATCAACCAAACATGGGCCAATAACAGACCGCATTATGGGCCGTAAACGGGCTAGATTTGGAATCTTCCATTCATGGGCCGACCATAATCAGCCATCATTAATCGGCTGTATTTGATGACGCTATGAAAGTGGCCCAACAGATTAACGGGCCGCAAACGGGTCGATTGTAACCATAGGCAGAATTTGGCCCACAAGCAGAAAAGGCTAGTAATAGGCCATAAGTAACCGAATGTTGGAAACGAGCCCAAGAATAAATAGTCCCTGAGAAGGCCGAAATATAACACGGGTTGGAAACGGCCCAATGGAATAATGGACCGTTAATGGGTATAAAACGGTACACTGTTCATTGCGAGACAGATTCACCACGAGTCGTTAATGGGCCAATAGTTACAAATGGCCTCCTATGGGCTGAAAGACATCACAGGCCATACATGGGCCGGAAGTTACAACAGGCTGGAATCATGTTGGACAGCCCAGATGAAGCTACTGGGCTTAATTCTCATAGGGCGTAACGGGCCATGAGTTAGCGGGCCGTAAATGGGCGATATACAAACAGGTCGTTAACAGGCTTTCTGTGGGCCGGCCCATTACCTTTTGACCAAGTCAAACGGGCCGGCCTTTTCACCGGAATGGGCCTCTGTTGGGCCGTGACACGTGTTGACGTATCATAGGCGCCTACTGTCCAATGAATGGATGACATCTGTCCCAACGGTGAGCCAACACGTGTTTCCTCCAGCCAATGAGAATTTTACACGTGGAAAATCCTCATTGGTTCGTGCCGTTAACGGGTTACCAGATCCAAAACTGGACCCGATAGCTTAACGGTGACCCATTACGGTGGATGTCACGTGTCGGTTAGCCATGACGAAAACACTTCCATGATGCGCCATTTATCGTCATGGAAGTGGACACTTCCGTGATGATAATTTTGGTAATGTCATGGAACACTTCTACGACAACACATGTATGACTATCTTGATTCTGTCATAAAATCGTCATGGATGTACATGCATGACAGAAAACGTGACCTACTGTGACAAACACGTATCATCACGGAAGTGTATTTTTTTGTAGTGATAACACCAGACATCCGACATATGTACTCTATTTGGATGGTACCGGATGTCCGAAAAGGACTGGTCGTCCGGCATTTTGGCTCGGGTAAGTGAATAACGGATTTCTGGAGAACGTCGGTCGTCCGTGGCACTGGACGTCCGACAGAGACCAGAAGTCCGATGTTTTGGCTCTGTTAGGGACATGCTAGATTTCCGGTGAAGGTTGGAAATTCGATGTTTTGGCTCTGTATAAGAAGTACCGGACGTCCGATGGATACCAGTCGTCCGACATGTGTCGGTCGTCCGATAGAGACAGGGTTCAGTTGATGAGTGTTTTAAGAAGATCACTTGACCAATACCTTCGCGAGACCCCATGTTCCCCTCTTAATCGTGCGGGATCCCTATACTCAAGAATAAACATAAAGGGCCTAAGCCAGTAGACTTGTTTCTTCATTCTTGAGCAAGATAAGTATTTCCGTAGTCATGATCCACACACACGATCCCGAGGGGACTCAACCTCAGATATACTTGACAAACATTGTTAGTCCCCTATGTGTATATTATCATCAACATCAAAATACGATTACAGGCATGATTGCACTTTCAATCTCCCTATATGTATATTGTCATCAACATATTGCAACTGGGAGACTGAAGGAAATATGCCCTAGAGGCAATAATAAAGTTGTTATTTATATTTCCTTATATCATGATAAATGTTTATTATTCATGCTAGAATTGTATTAATCGGAAACTTAGTACATGTGTGAATATATAGAAAAACAAAGTGTCACTAGTTTGCCTCTACTTGACTAGCTCGTTGAATCAATGATGGTTATGTTTCCTAACCATAGACATGAGTTGTCATTTGATTAACGGGATTAGATCATTAGAGAATGATGTGATTGACTTGACCCATCCGTTAGCTTAGCACGATGATCGTTTAGTTTGTTGCTATTGCTTTCTTCATGACTTATACATGTTCCTAGGACTATGAGATTATGCAACTCCCGAGTACCGGAGGAACACTTTGTGTGCTACCAAACATCACAACATAACTGGGTGACTACAAAGGTGCTCTACATGTGTCTCCGATGGTGCTTGTTGAGTTGGCATAGATCGAGATTAGGATTTGTCACTCCGATTGT
This sequence comes from Triticum urartu, assembly GCF_003073215.2. Classification (NCBI taxonomy): domain Eukaryota; kingdom Viridiplantae; phylum Streptophyta; class Magnoliopsida; order Poales; family Poaceae; genus Triticum; species Triticum urartu. Next base: position 577,075,643 of record NC_053024.1, read on the forward strand.
TGGAGAGGTATCTCTGGGCCCTCTCTGTAATGCACATCACTATAAGCCTTGCAAGCATTGTGACTAATAAGTTAGTTGCGGGATGATGTATTACGGAACGAGTAAAGATACTTGCCGGTAACGAGATTGAACTAGGTATCAGGATACCGACGATCGAATCCCGGGCAAGTAACATACCGATGACAAAGGGAACAATGTATGTTGTTATGCGGTTTGACCAATAAAGATCTTCGTAGAATATGTAGGAACCAATATGAGCATCTAGGTTCTGCTATTGGTTATTGACTAGAGACGAGTCTCGGTCATGTCTACATAGTTCTCGAACCCGTAGGGTCCGCACGCTTAAAGTTCGATGACGATCGGTATTATGAATTCGTGTGTTTTGATGTACCGAAGGTAGTTCGGAGTCCTGGATGTGATCACGGACATGACGAGGAGTCTCGAAATGGTCGAGACATAAAGATTGATATGTTGGATGGCTATATTCGGACAACGGAAGTGTTCTGGATGGTTTTGGAGAAAACCGGAGTGATGGAGGGGTTACCGGAACCCCTCGGGGAAGTATTGGGCCTTAGTGGGCCTGAGGGGAGAGAGAGGGCTGCAGCCCAGGAGGTGGCGCGCCCACTCCCATGAGGAGTCCGAATTGGACTAGGGGAGTGGGGGCGGCCCCTCTTTCCCTCTCCCTCTCCCTCTCTTTCCTTCCCCCTTCCCTCTTCCTAGTTGGACTAGGAAAGGATGAATCCTCTTCCTAGTAGGAAGGGGATTCCTCCTCTCCTTGGGGCGCACCAAGGCTGGCCGGCCTCCCCCCTTGCTCCTTTATATACGGGGGCGGGGGGGCACCCAAATACACACAAGTTGATTATTCCAAGCCGTGTGCGGTGCCCCCCTCCACCATAATCCACCTCGATCATATCGTAGCAGTGCTTAGGCGAAGCCCTGCGTCGGTAGCAACATCATCACCGTCATCACGCCGTCGTGTTGACAAAACTCTCCCACAAAGCTCTGCTGGATCGGAGTTCGTGGGACGTCATCGAGTTGAACCTGTGCTGAACTCGGAGGTGCCGTGCGTTCGGTACTTGGATCGGTCGGATTGTGAAGATGTATGACTACATCAACCGTGTTCTCATAACGCTTCCGCTTATGGTCTACGAGGGTACGTGGACGGTACTCTCCCCTCTCATTGCTATGCATCACCATGATCTTGTGTGTGCGTAGGAATTTTTTTGAAATTACTATGTTTCCCAACAGTGGCATCCGAGCCAGGTTTATGCGTAGATGTTATATGCACGAGTAGAACACAAAGGAGTTGTGGGCGTGGGTATATACATATTGCTTGCCGTCACTAGTTGATTCTTGATTCAACGGCATTGTTGGATGAAGCGTCCCAGACCAATATTACGCGTACGCTTCGCGAGACTGGTTCTACCGACGTGCTTCGCACACAGGTGGCTAGTGGGTGTCTGTTTCTCCAGCTTTAGTTGAATCGGATTCAATGAACATGGTTCTTTCTGAAGATCAAAAAGCAATCACTATACCGCGTTGTGGTTTTTGATGCGTAGGTAAGAATGGTTCTTGCTCAGCCCGTAGCAGTGACGTAAAACTTGCAACAACAAAGTAGAGGATGTCTAACTTGTTTTTGCAGGGCATGTTGTGATGTGATATGGTCAAGACATGATGCTAAATTTTATTGTATGAGATGATCATGTTTTGTAACACAGTTATCGGCAACTGGCAGCAGCCATATGGTTGTCGCTTTATTGTATGAAATGCAATCGCCATGTAATTGCTTTACTTTATCACTAAGCAGTAGCGATAGTCGTGGAGGCAATAGTTGGCGTGACGACAACGATTCTTCGATGGAGATCAAGGTGTCAAGCCGGTGACGATGGTGATCATGACGGTGCTTTGGAGATGGAGATCACATGCACAAGATGATGATGGCCATATCATATCACTTATATTGATTGCATGTGATGTTTATCTTTTATGCATCTTATTTTGCTTAGATCGATGGTAGCATTATAAGATGATCTCTCACTAAATTTCAAGGTATAAGTGTTCTCCCTGAGTATCCACCGTTGCGAAAGTTCGTCATGACGAGACACCACGTGATGATCGGGTGTGATAAGCTCTACGTTCACATACGACGGGTGCAAGCCAGTTTTGCACACGCAGAATACTCGGGTTAAACTTGACGAGCCTAGCATATGCAGATATGGCCTCGGAACACTGAGACCGAAAGGTCGAGCGTGAATCATATAGTAGATATGATCAACATAGTGATGTTCACCATTGAAAACTACTCCATCTCACGTGATGATCGGACATGGTTTAGTTGATATGGATCACGTGATCACTTAGATGATTAGAGGGATGTCTGTCTAAGTGGGAGTTCTTAAGTAATATGATTAATTGAACTTTAATTTATCATGAACTTAGTACATGATAGTATTTTGCATGTCTATGTCATTGTAGATAGATGGCCCGTGCTGTTGTTCCGTTGAATTTTAATGCGTTCCTTGAGAAAGCAAAGTTGAAAGATGATGGTAGAAATTACACGGACTCGGTCCGTAACTTGAGGATTATCCTCATTGCTGCACAGAGGAATTACGTCCGGGAAGCACCGCTAGGTGTACCACCCGCGCCAGCAACTGCAGACATTGTGAATGCCCGGCAGTCACGTGTTGATGACTACTCGATAGTTCAGTGTGCCATGCTTTACGGCTTAGAACCGGGACTTCAAGGATGTTTTGAACGTCATGGAGCATATGAGATGTTCCAGGAGTTGAAGTTAATATTTCAAGCAAATTCCCAGATTGAGAGATATGAAGTCTCCAATAAGTTCTACAGCTGCAAAATGGAGGAGAATAGTTCTGTCATTGAACATATACTCAGAATGTCTGGGTACCACAATCACTTGACTCAACTGGGAGTTAATATTCCTGATGATAGTGTCATTGATAGAGTTCTTCAATCACTGCCACCAAGCTACAAGAGCTTTGTGATGAACTATAATATGCAAGGGATGGAAAAGACGATTCCCGAGCTCTTCACAATGCTAAAGGCCGCGAAGGTAGAAATCAAGAAGGAGCATCAAGTGTTGATGGTCAACAAGACCACCAGTTTCAAGAAAAAGGGTAGAGGGAAGAAGGGGAACTTCAAGAAGAACGGCAAGCAAGTTGCTGCTCAAGTGAAGAAGCCCAAGTCTAGACCTAAGCCTGAGACTGAGTGCTTCTACTGAAAGGGACTGGTCACTGGAAGCGGAACTGCCCCAAGTATTTGGCGAATAAGAAGGATGGCAAGGTGAACAAAGGTATATGTGATATACATGTTATTGATGTGTACCTTACTAATGCTCGCAGTAGCACCTGGGTATTTGATATTGGTTCTGTTGCTAATATTTGCAACTCGAAACAGGGGTTACAGATTAAGCGAAGATTGGCTAAGAACGAGGTGATGATGCGCGTGGCAAATGGTTCCAAAGTCGATGTGATCACGGTCGGCACGCTACCTCTACATCTACCTTCGGGATTAGTTTTAGACCTAAATAATTGTTATTTGGTGCCAGCATTGAGCATGAACATTATATCTGGATCTTGTTTGATGCGAGACGGTTATTCATTTAAATCTGAGAATAATGGTTGTTCTATTTATATGAGTAATATCTTTTATGGTCATGCACCCTTGAAGAGTGGTCTGTTTTTGATGAATCTCGATAGTAGTGATACACATATTCATAATATTGAAGCTAAAAGATGCAGATTTGATAATGATAGTGCAACTTATTTGTGGCACTGCCGTTTAGGTCATATTGGTGTAAACCGCATGAAGAAACTCCATTCTGATGGACTTTTGGAATCACTTGATTATGAATCACTTGGTACTTGCGAACCATGCCTCATGGGCAAGATGACTAAAACGCCGTTCTCTGGAACTACGGAGCGAGCAACAGATTTGTTGGAAATCATACATACTGATGTATGTGGTCGGATGAATATTGAGGCTCGTGGCGGGTATCGTTATTTTCTCACCTTCACAGATGATTTGAGTAGATATGGGTATATCTACTTGATGAAACATAAGTCTGAAACATTTGAAAAGTTGAAAGAATTTTAGAGTGAAGTGGAAAATCATCGTAACAAGAAAATAAAGTTTCTACGATCTGATCGTGGAGGAGAATATTTGTGTTACGAGTTTGGTCTTCATTTGAAACAATGCGGAATTCGCAACTCACGCCACCCGGAACACCACAGCATAATGGTGTGTCCGGACGTCATAATCGTACTTTACTAGATATGGTGCGATCTATGATGTCTCTTACTGATTTACCGCTATCGTTTTGGGGTTATGCTTTAGAGACGGCTGCATTCACATTAAATAGGGCACCATCTAAATCCGTTGAGACAACGCCTTATGAACTGTGGTTTGGCAAGAAACCAAAGTTGTCGTTTCTTAAAGTTTGGGGTTGCGATGCTTATGTGAAATAGCTTCAACCTAATAAGCTCGAACCCAAATCGAAGAAATGTGTCTTCATAGGATACCCAAAGGAGACTATTGGGTACACCTTCTATCACAGATCCGAAGGCAAGACATTCGTTGCTAAGAATGGATCCTTTGTAGAGAAGAAGTTTCTCTCGAAAGAAGTGAGTGGGAGGAAAGTAGAACTTGATGAGGTAACTATATCTGCTCCCTTATTGGAAAGTAGTTCATCAAAGAAATCTGTTCCTGTGACTCCTACACCAATTAGTGAGGAAGCTAATGATGAAGATCATGTAACTTCAGATCAAGTTACTACCGAACCTCGTAGGTCAACCAGAGTAAGATCTGCACCAGAGTGGTACGTTAATCCTGTTCTGGAAGTCATGTTACTTGACCATGACGAACCTACGAACTGTGAGGAAGCGATGATGAGCCCAGATTCCGCAAAATGGCTTGAGGCCATGAAATCTGAGATGGGATCCATGTATGAGAACGAAGTGTGGACTTTGGTTGACTTGCCCGATGATCGGCAAGCCATCGAGAATAAATGGATCTTCAACAAGAAGACCGACGCTCTACAAAGCTCGACTTGTTGCAAAAGGTTTTCGACAAGTTCAAGGAGTTGACTACGAAGAGACTTTCTCACTCGTAGCGATGCTTAAGTCCGTCCAAATCATGTTAGCAATTGCCACATTTTATGATTATGAAATTTGGCAAATGGATGTAAAGATTGCATTCCTGAATGGATTTCTGGAAGAAGAGTTGTATATGATGCAACCAGAAGGTTTTATCGATCCAAAGGGTGCTAACAAAGTGTGCAAGCTCCAGCGATCCATCTACGGACTGGTGCAAGCATCTCGGAGTTGGAATAAATGTTTTGATAGTGTGATCAAAGCATATGGTTTTATACAGACTTTTGGAGAAGCTTGTATTTACAAGAAAGAGAGTGGGAGCTCTGTAGCATTTCTAATATTATATGTGGATGACATATTGTTGATTGGAAATGATATAGAATTTCTGGATAGCATAAAGGGATACTTGAATGAGAGTTTTGCAATGAAAGACCTCGGTGAAGCTGCTTATATATTGGGCATCAAGATCTATAGAGATAGATCAAGACACTTAATTGGACTTTCACAAAGCACATGCCTTGATAAATTTTTGATGAAGTTCAAAATGGATCAAGCAAAGAAAGGGTTCTTGCCTGTATTACAAGGTGTGAAGTTGAGTCAGACTCAATGCCCGACCACTGCAGAAGATAGAGAGAAAATGGAAGATGTTCCCTATGCTTCAGCCATAGGCTCTATCATGTATGCAATGTTGTGTACCAGACCTGATGTGTGCCTAGCTATTAGCTTAGCAGGGAGGTACCAAAGTAATCCAGGAGTGGATCACTGGACAGTAGTCAAGAACATCCTGAAATACCTGAAAAGGACTAAGGATATGTTTCTCGTTTATGGAGGTGACAAAGAGCTCGTCGTAAATGGTTATGTCGATGCAAGTTTTGACGCTGATCCGGATGACTCTAAGTCACAAACCGGATACGTGTTTGTATTGAACGGTGGAGCTGTCAGTTGGTGCAGTTCTAAGCACAACGTCGTGGCGGGATCTACGTGCGAAGCGGAGTGCATAGCTGCTTCGGAAGCAGCAAATGAAGGAGTCTGGATGAAGGAGTTCATATCCGATCTAGGTGTCATACCTAGTGCATCGGGTCCAATGAAAATCTTTTGTGACAATACTGGTGCAATTGCCTTGGCAAAGGAATCCAGATTTCACAAAAGAACCAAGCATATCAAGAGACACTTCAATTCCATCCGTGATCAAGTCAAGGAGGGAGACATAGAGATTTGCAAGATACATACGGATCTGAATGTTGCAGACCCGTTGACTAAGTCTCTCTCACGAGCAAAACATGATCCGCACCAAGACTCCATGGGTGTTAGAATCATTACTGTGTAATCTAGATTATTCACTCTAGTGCAAGTGGGAGATTGAAGGAAATATGCCCTAGAGGCAATAATAAAGTTGTTATTTATATTTCCTTATATCATGATAAATGTTTATTATTCATGCTGGAATTGTATTAACCGGAAACTTAGTATATGTGTGAATATATAGACAAACAGAGTGTCACTAGTTTGCCTCTACTTGACTAGCTCGTTGAATCAATGATGGTTATGTTTCCTAGCCATAGACATGAGTTGTCATTTGATTAACGGGATCACATCATTAGAGAATGATGTGATTGACTTGACCCATCCATTAGCTTAGCACGATGATCGTTTAGTTTGTTGCTATTGCTTTCTTCATGACTTATACATGTTCCTATGACTATGAGATTATGCAACCCCTGAGTACCGGAGGAACACTTTGTGTGCTACCAAACATCACAACGTAACTAGGTGATTATAAAGGTGCTCTACAGGTGTCTCCGATGGTGCTTGTTGAGTTGGCATAGATCGAGATTAGGATTTGTCACTCCAATTGTCGGAGAGGTATCTCTGAGCCTGTCGGATTTCGGGTTCTGGCAGACCCTTGAGGTTCAAACACTGGGGTGCGCGCGGAGATCTCTCCCCTACCGATCTACGTCCAATCTCCTCGCTGATCCAAGCAGGAAACAATGAACAACACAAGGGACACGAGGTTTATACTGGTTCGGGCCACCGTTGTGGTGTAATACCCTACTCCAGTGTGTGGTGTGGTGGATTGCCTCAGGGGGCTGATGATGAATAGTACAAGGGAAGAACAGCCTCGCGAGAGGTGTTCTTGAGCTGGTGCGATGAACTGCTTGGGTGAGTTCAGTCGCCTCTCTCTTTCTCTGCTAGGGTTCTATCAGATCTCTCGTTGTGTCTCTCTCTCGATCTCCATGGGTGTCCCCCTACTCTGTGGTGGCTAGCTCTATTTATAGAGGCCCTGGGCCTCTACCCAAATAATGAGCGGGAATGGCGCCAACAATTGGCCATTTTGAAGGGGAACATCTAGTACAAGTTATCCTGACCAAAGGTGGTCTTCGGCTGCCAAAAGCTCTGGTGATGACGCCGTCTTGGGCTCCACGGTGACCTCCATCCTGTCGCTCTGCTGGTCTTGGTCTTGTTGCACCGGAATGGTAACCTTTGCCCGATGCCTTGGCCTATGCTTGCCCCTTTGCACCAAAGGGGAAACAAGGACACTGTGCAGGCCAGCGCCCGCCTGGTCTCGATCGTCATGGCTTGCGTCACGGGCTCCTCGCAAGGTATCCCCGCCTTGATCTCTCCGCCTCCTCGCGAGCCTGCCTGATGAGGCCGCCTCAGAGGAAGCTTTCTGTCATCCGCCCCACGAGGCTTGGCCCCTCGCGAGGGTCTTGAGCTTGAGCTGATGAAGATGGGTCGCGCTGGGCCCCTACTTGAGCCACGCCGCAGGCCGCAGGCAGGCAAGTCTGGGGACCCCTGTTTCCAGAACGCCGACAGTAGCCCCGGGGCCCAAGGCGCGCCCGGGCTTGGCCTAGCAGGGAAGCGAAGGGGCGAGCACGAAGTGCCGCGGGCCCGAACAGCCTGCGGCCTTGGGCGCCGCGTGGCGACTGATTGGACGTGGGCGTATGCGCTTCCCCACGATGCCTCGGCAACCGCATGACTTGACAAGTCCCTGCATGCAGAGAAACCGGTCATGATTACCTGTGATCGTGGTGCTCGACGGTTGGCCTCCTCCGGCTATAAGTACGGGGCTGTGCGAGCCCCTTCAGTCCATCCCTTCCTGCTGCTCCTTTCCTTCTCCTTCCTCGCTCTTGCTTCTCCTTACGCCAATGGCACCAATCCGCGGGTTCTCTGCAGAAGAGAAGGGAAAGGCCCCACGAGAGGGTCCTGACCCACTTCCGCCGAAGAAGCGGCTGGTCCTCTGCCACCGAGATGAGGGTGCTCAGCAGGAGGCACCGAGGACCTGGTACAAGTGGCCGCCGCCTGGGTTTCTGCTACCCTTGCATGCCCGTGTCGTGGGTCCTGGGGGAGAAGGAGTCGAGCAACATCGACGATGTCGCCGTCGACGCCGGCGAGTCATGGTGGTGCGCGTCGTTCCTCCTGGAGTCCACGCCGAGCGCTCCTCTCGCGAGCTTGTGCTCCATGCCGCCATGCCTCCAAGCTCTTGGATTCGCCTTCCTCCTTCCTTCGCCTTCGAGATGTCGCCGAGTGGGGCTCTGGAGCTCTGGCTACAGCACGCTGACTGCAATACCCTTGCGACCGGAGCGGAGGCGCGGTCGTCGCTCCGGGCAAGGTCTTCATGAACCGGGGCTGGGGCGAAATCGCTCGGGTCTGCCGGACGGTAGGTGCCCTCGTAATTCATCTTGAATACGATGGTGCCTCCCTGATGTTCTTTAAGGTCTTCGATGTTGAGGGGCGCCGGCTGGAGCGCTGCCCTAGGGAGAGCGGCAAGGGCGACGAACTGGCGAGGACTTGGCCCGCCCATCGGCCCTCCAGCAGCTCCTCAGGCAGCAGCGGAGGAGCTGGAGAATCCAGCGGCTCCCCCGAGCTCCTCGCGACTCCGGAGACGAGCGACGACAGCTACGAGCTCCCGAGCTCGCGCCGTGCTCGGAGCGGGGCAGCTGCGTCCAGCCGCCGATGCCACTGATCTGGATGGGGTTGCCGCCGACGTTGGGCAGCCCACTGTTGATGATGGCGTCCCTTGCGGAGGTGCGGGCGATTAGCATTCCTTAGGATTAGTACTCTTGTTCCCTGCGAGAAATCGAAGCAACGCCCCGCGGGGGTATGTAAGGCGTCTGCCATGTCTTTTATGAATATTATATCCTTAATATGAATCAATGTGAGGTGCTTGTCCTGTCTCGGCTCGGCTCCCCCTTTCTACCCTCGCGAGGACTTGGCGCTCTACGCTGACAGGTCCCAGTCCCCAGGCAGGCTTCAGCCGTCGTTGGTATGCCAGGTCGCGATGCTGTGGTCAAGGCCAGGAGGTGAGCGGCCCGAGGTCCAGTAAGAGCCCCCGGGTCGCGATGCTCAGGAGGTCCCCTTTAGCGCTCAAGCAGCCCTCGCTGGGCGAGAAAGGAAGGCGACGTCATCGTGACAGAGCCGCACTAGGCGAGGGTTTGGCGCTGCGTTGGTCCAACTCTTGTAAGGGCGTGACTTATCTCTTGAGTTTGGTGTAGCTCCTCGATGAAGCGCCCGGCCCGAGCGGTGGCAGCTGAGGCGCTGCTGGGTTAGGTCCTCATGAGCTTCTCCCACTCCCCCGCACTTCCCTTAATGCTCTATGTCCTCAGGTCCCGGCCCTCGAGCGAGCTAAGCCGCCGCTGGTATGATAGGTCGCAATGCTGTGGGTCAAGGCCAGGGGGTGAGGGCTGGATAGCCAGTAGGAGCCCATGAGTCGTGATGCTCAGGCGCCCCCCTTTTAACGTGCAAGCGGTCCGTGCCGGAGAGAGGGAGAGGCAGCTCGCGACGTCCCTAGCGTTGCTCCTGGAGTAGGTCCTGCACACCAATCATAAAGAGAAACAAGACCTATTGTTACGGTTGCCAGCCAACCTTTGGTCGCTCCGGGGGAGTGATTGGGGCACTGAGGGCCTGGTGAGGTGGCGCCTTGCAGGGCTGCTGCGGCCAGAGCTCGACCACTCAGATTTATCGGCGTTGCAGGGACGGACCCGTGCGCAGATGCCGTGCCAGAGCGAGCGGCTCCATAGGTAAGCATCAATTGAGCAGGCGATTAGGTCGGGTATGTTAAGCACGCAGGAGGAAATTCATTTTAAGTAGACGCGGGAAAGCAAATGCCACTAGGCCAGGCCCGAGCAGCTCGGGGATGATGCAGCCCGAGGGGCGCCCCCAACAAGGTAAGTAAAGAGCATAAGAAAAACGGATACATGCCGCAGGGACGGACCCACGCGGCCTGGGAATGATGCGGCCCTGCGAGCGCTCCCAGCTAAAAACGGAACTCAGAAAGATGTCACCTGGTGCCGTTGAAGATGGAGTGATGTTGAAGAAGCGGGCGATGCGTGATGAAGACGTCGATCCTTACGAGCCCCCAGGCCCAGGAGCCTCGGGAGGCTCCGGGGGCACTGGTGGGTTTCCGAGGGCCTTCTCCATCTCCGCCAGGACCGCACCATGCCTGACCTCCTGAGCCTCCAGAATGCTCCTCAGCAGGCGCTGATGAGCAGCGACCGTGTTCGGCAGGCCGAAAGGCATGCGAACGTAGCTGTGAGGTGGACCCTCGCAACGCGCCGCGCGCGAAGGCCAGAGGCGCTCTTATGACGCGGCTCAGTTGAGCCCTGGCACGTCGATGCAGACGCGCAGCCAACCATCCTCGCCTGGACGTGGGGCCATGGCAGGCAACCGGCGGCTGCTGTGCATGACTCTCGACTCCTGTAGCTCCTGGGTGTTGCTTGCGATGAACTCCTGAGGGTTTGGTCTTCCTTGCCTTGTACCTTTCTGAGGGAAACGTGCCTGGAAGCACCCCTCCAAGTGGTGCCCGAGCGCCTCCCTCGCGACCTCGGCAAGGTCGGTGGCTCTCCAAGAAAGAGCCCCCGAGCCCTGCCTGAGGAGGGCGCCGGGCTTGCCTTCCTATGCGAGAGAGGGTGGCGCTCCCTGATTGGGCGCAGATCCTGACCCAACACCTCCGGAGGCACCTGCCTCCTTATGGCTTGGGCCAGGCGAAGCCTTCTTCTTCTTAAGGGTCGCCTCGGGAAGTCTTCTGTTTCTGTGGTCCGGGTCTTCGATTGCTGCGGCTTGGAACGCGCGCTCAAGTGAACACACCGTGTCCCTTTCTTCGCAGGGTACGGTGATGACTCCACCGCTTCCTGGCATCTTGAGGACATTGTACCCATGGTAAGTCACTGCCATGAACATGGCCAGGGCTGGGTACCCGAGGATGGCGTTGTATGGCGGACGGATGTGGGCGACGTCGAAGTCGATGAGCTCGATGCGGTAGTTGTTGCACTGCCCGAAGGTGACTGGAAGGCGAACCTGCCCTATCTGAACAGTGGAACCATCAGTGACTCCTGAGAAGGGTTTGGTTGGCTGAAGCTGATCGTACGGCACTTGGAGATTGTCGAACGTCTCGACGGACAGGACGTTGAGTCCTGCTCCGCCGTCAATGAGGGTCCTGGTGACCTGCACGTTGCTGATGACTGGGGAGCAAAGCATCGGGAGGACTCCGGCCGTTGCCACGCACTTGAGCTGATCCGCTGAGCTGAACATGATAGCGCACGCAGACCACCTAAGAGGGCGTGTGGCCTCAAGCTTGGGGAGGACTGCATTCACCTCGCAAGCAAACTGCTTGAAGATGCACTGGCCTGCGCGCCACCCAAGATGCAAGCGATTGCGCGTGGCTCCTGGAAGCCCCCAGCTCCCTCGTCTTAATGTTGGTCTTCGTTCCTCCTTGGCGGTGGCGGCAGAGGAGGAAGGCCTGCGTTGTCGTGCGGGCGATCCTCACGAGGATGACCTCTCCAGCCTCCCTCGCGAGGCTGGTCCTGCCAGTGATCCTCACGAGGTCGGTCACGCCACCCTTGGCGAGGGCCACGGTCTTCCCATCATCTGCCACCTCTTCCTCCTCCTCAGCCATAGCCCCTGTCGTTGCGCTCGGGGCGTCGGCAGACACGTCCATCTCTCTTGGCCCTGAGCTCTTGACATTCGTTGGTGTTGTGGGTGTGGAGGTCATGGTACACGCAGTACCGGCTGCCCTTGGATGACTCAGGCCGATCCCTGCCTCGCTTGGTGTCTGGTTCCGCTGCAAGCATGGCGGCCCCCTTGCGCTTCACGTCCTTGGCCTTATTCTCTTCTGTGTCGGCAGCCGGGAGTTCGAGGAGGGAAAGGCGCCCTTCCTAAGACCTGGCGCACTTGGTTGCCAAGTTGAACAGCTCCAGGGATGTGCACAGGTCTTCATGGATTGCTAGCTCCTCCTTCATCTTGATGTCGCGTACGCCATCGGAGAAGGCCGAGATGATGGCTTCTTCAGTCACCTTGGGGATCTTGAGGCGAGGGTTGGTGAAGCGCTGAATGTATTTCTGCAGGGTTTCCCCTTGCTGCTGCTTGATGCGGCGCAGATTGCTCACGACCGGGGGCCGGTCGCGAGTGCCCTGGAAGTTGACGATGAAGCGAGTGCGCATCTCATCCCAGGAGGAGATTATGCCAGGAGCCAGGTTCAGGAGCCAGGTGCGGGCCCTGTCCTTGAGCGCCATGGGAAACCAGTTCGCCATGACCCTTTTGTCTCCGTTAGCGGCTTCGATGCACAGCTCGTAGAGCTATAGGAACTCCGCGGGGTCCGCCGTGCCATCATAGCAAGGGGGCAAGTCAAGCTTGAACTTGCCTGGCCATGCGACGCCGCATAGCTCGGGGGTGAGGGCACGACAGCCTGCTGTGGCCACCGGTGCCTTTTGCTGGTACTGGGCTTGCTCCTGGGGATTACCGCGCGCCGCCGCTTGGAGCAGCACAGGGTCTTGGCGTGGAGGTGCAGGGACACGATCTTGGCGCGCTGGTGCTGGGAGCGCGCGAGCACCTTCTTGGGGACGAGGGATCTCTTGGCAGCTCCTTTCTTGCTGCGCAGGCGCAGGGCGCGGAGGGTCTCCCCTGGGGCTGCGCGCCTTGGAGCCAGGGCGCCTTCTTGGGGAGGAGGTGGTGGAGGCACCTCCTGATCCTCGCCTCCTGCATGGAATGGAGGGCGAGACAGCGAGAAGGACGGCAAGGGGGAGCCCCCTGCGGCGCTGACGAGCTCGGTGATGCGGGCAAGCCAGTCTTCGTAGAGGTCATCGACGGGGCGGTAGTGCAAGAGTTCTCTTGCCAGGAGCAGCGCGGCGTGCGCGTCCATGGGGGCGCGACGGGCGTGGGCCGACGAAGCAGTTGGAGTCAGTGACGGTGTGGCGGTGCGGCCCTCCGGCCGTACCGAAGGATGCTGGGATGAGGCCTGCTGCTCGTTCCCCGTCAGGCCGATGGTGGCGTTGGCAGCAGGCGACGGGGAACGACGAGGGCGTCCGCCGACGGGGGCCGTCTGGGCGACGCGGGTGGCGAGAGCAGCCCGGCGCTCGGCGCGAGCCCGACGAGCGTCAGCCATGGACACGACGGAAGATCACACGCGAACAGCGGAAGAAAGATTCTGGCGCACCCCTACCTGGCGCGCCAGATGTCAAATTTCGGGTTTCGGCAGACCCTTGAGGTTTGAACACTAGGGTGCGCGCGGAGATCTCTCCCCTACCGATCTACGTCCAATCTCCTCGCGTGATCCAAGCTGGAAACAACGAACAACACAAGGGACACGAGGTTTATACTAATTCGGGCCACCGTTGTGGTGTAATACCCTACTCAAGTGTGTGGTGTGGTGGATTGCCTCAGGGGGCTGATGATGAATAGTACAAGGGAAGAACAGCCTCGCGAGAGGTGTTCTTGAGCTGGTGCGATGAACTGCTTGGGTGAGTTCAGTCGCCTCTCTCTTTCTCTGCTAGGGTTCTATCAGATCTCTCGTTGTGTCTCTCTCTCGATCTCCATGGGTGTCCCCCTACTCTGTGGTGGCTAGCTCTATTTATAGAGGCACTGGGCCTCTACCCAAATAATGAGCGGGAATGGCGCCAACAATTGGCCATTTTGAAGGGGAACATCTAGTACAAGTTATCCTGACCAAAGGTGGTCTTCGGCTGCCAAAAGCTCTAGTGATGACGCCGTCTTGGGCTCCACGGTGACCTCCATCCTGTCGCTCTGCTGGTCTTGGTCTTGTTGCACCGGAAGGGTAACCTTTGCCCGATGCCTTGGCCTTTGCTTGCCCCCTTTGCACCAAAGGGGAAATAAGGACACCGCACAGGCCGGCGCCCGCCTGGCGCTCGCCTGGTCTCGATCGTCATGGCTTGCGTCACGGGCTCCTCGCGAGGTATCCCCACCTTGATCTTTCCGCCTCCTCGCGAGCCTGCCTGATGAGGCCGCCTCAAAGGAAGCTTTCTGTCGTCCGCCCCGCGGGGGTCTTGAGCTTGAGCTGATGAAGATGGGCCGCGCTGGGCCCCTACTTGAGCCACGCCGCAGGCCGCAGGCAGGCAAGTCTAGGGTCCCTCATTTCCAAAACGCCGACAGGGCCATCTCGGTAATGCACATCACTATAAGCCTTGCAAGCATTGTGACTAATGAGTTAGTTGCGGGATGATGTATTACGAAACGAGTAAAGAGACTTGCCGGTAACGAGATTGAACTAGGTATGAGGATACCGACGATCGAATCTCGGGCAAGTAACATACCGATGACAAAGGGAACAATGTATGTTGTTATGCGGTTTCACCAATAAAGATCTTCATAGAATATGTAGGAACCAACATGAGCATCCAGGTTCCGCTATTGGTTATTGACCGGAGATGAGTCTCGGTCATGTCTACATAGTTCTCGAACCCGTAGGGTCCGGACGCTTAAAGTTCGGTGACGACCGGTATTATGAGTTTATGTGTTTTGATGTACCGAAGGTAGTTCGGAGTCCTGGATGTGATCATGGACATGACGAGGAGTCTCGAAATGATCGAGACGTAAAGATTGATATATTGGACGGCTATATTCGGACACCGGAAGTGTCCGGATGGTTTTGGAGGGGGGGGCACGGCCCCTCTTTCCCTCTCCCTTTCTTTCCTTCCCCCTTCCCTCTTCCTAGTTGGACTAGGAAAGGATGAATCCTCTTCCTAGTAGGAAGAGGATTCCTCCTCTCCTTGGGGCGCACCAAGGCTGGCCGGCCTCCCCCTTGCTCCTTTATATACGGGGGCGGGGGGCCACCCAAAGACACACAAGTTGATTGTTCCAAGCCATGTGCGGTGCCCCCCTCCACCATAATCCACCTCGATCATATCATAGCAGTGCTTAGGCAAAGCCCTGTGTCGGTAGCAACATCATCACCGTCATCACGCCGTCGTGTTGACAAAACTCTCCCGCAAAGCTCTGCTGGATCAGATTTCGTAGGACATCATTGAGCTAAACGTATGCTGAACTCGGAGGTGCCGTGCGTTCGGTACTTGGATCAGTCGGATCGTGAAGACGTATGACTACATCAACCGCGTTCTCATAACTCTTCCACTTACGGTCTACGAGGGTACGTGGACGATACTGTCCCCTCTCGTTGCTATGCATCACCATGATCTTGTGTGTGCGTAGGATTTTTTTGAAATTACTATGTTTCCCAACTTATATAGGGTGAGAGTACTCATGAGTTGAGTGTCTCCCCCTAAATAGATGCCTACATCAAGACAAGACATGAAGTAAATGCATGCATGGGTACTAGATTTCACATAATGTTGTCAAGCTCCAAGATACCAAGTTCACGCCTAAGTTGACAAAACCTTGCTTCATCCAATGGTTTGGTGAAAATGTCTACAAGTTGCATATCTGTACTAACATGAGCAATATCAATGTGACCCTTTTGCACATTGTCTGTCAAGAAGTGATACCTATTATCAATTTGCTTGGTGCAAGGATGATCAGTGGGATTCTTAGCAATCTTGATGGCACTTTCATTATCACATAGAAGAGGCACATGTCTATAGGTGATACCATAATCCTTCAAAGTTTGCCTCATCCATAGTAATTGAGTTGCACAACTGGCAATTGCAATGTATTCGGCTTCGGCGGTAGAGAGGGAGACACAATTTTTCTTCTTTGAGGACTAACTTACCAAGGAGCATCCAAGAAATTGACATGCACCAGAGGTGTACTTCCATCCCACTTTGTCTCCATCCCAATCCGCATTTGTGTACCCAATGAGATCAAACTTAGCGTCCTTGGGGTACCATAGACCCAATTTTGGGGAAGCTTGAAATATTGTGCATATGCCTAGAAAGTCATCATAAGGCGGTTAAGAATATTCTTAGATACCTTGTTCACACCCCAAAGTTGGGGAAGCTTGAAATATGTCAAACTTCTCTAAAATGTCCTTGAGGTATTTTGTTTGAAACAAGAAACTTCCTTCTTGAAATTGTTGAATTTGAAATCCGAGAAAGAACTTCAAGTCCGCATTGAGTGACATCTCAAAGGTCTTGGTCATGGAGGCTGCAAACTTCTTGCACAAATGAATGTTAGAAGAACCAAAAATGATGTCATATACATATATTTGGCATAAGATCAAATCACCCTTTTCCCTCTTAGTAAAAAGAGTGGGATCGATCACCCCTCTCACAAAACCATCATCGAGTAAAAACTTCTTAAGATGATCATACCAAGCACGAGGTGCTTGTTTGAGGCCATACAAAGCCTTGTGAAGTTTATACACATAGTCTTCGTGATTGGTATCAATGAACCCAGGAGGTTGTGATACATATACTTCTTATTGAAGAGGACCGTTAAGGAAAACACTCTTCACATCCATTTGATGTAACGTAAAGCCATTGAAAGCAGCATAGGCAAGTAAGATGTGAATAGATTCAAGACGGGCAACAGGAGCAAAGGTCTCATCAAAATCCAAAGCTTCAACTTGTGACTACCCTTGTGCCACTAACCTTGCCTTGTTGCGGATGATTACACCATTCTCATCTTGCTTGTTATTGAAAATCCATTTGTTCCAATGACATTGTGTTCCTTAGTTGGTCTCTTGACTAATGACCACACTTTGTTGCATTCAAAACTGTTCAACTCTTCTTGCATAGCAACGAGCCAATCATTGTCCATCAATGCATCTTGTACCTTGAGTGGCTCAACAAAAGTGAGCACAAAAGTTTGTCAATTGTTTACGAGTGACTCTACCTTCCGATATGCCGATAAGAATTTGATCAACATCAACATGATCGGCCACTCGGGGCATGATGGAGGTTAGGGTTTCACGAGGTTAAACTTCATTTCCATCATCTACATCCTCAACATATGGATCATTAATGTGTGGTGGAAGATCTTCTTCTTCATATTCCATTTTCTGAGGTTCATCATCAATGATTGCACTTTCTTGTTCTTACTCTTGGTGATGATCTTGTTCTTGAAGATGATCATGGTGAGGGACTTGATCTTATTATTATACTTGAACAACGGGCATCGTTTGAGCAATAGGAGCTTGTGGTGGTATGGGTATTGAAATGGCTTGATGATGTGTGAAACTTCCATCTTCTTCTTCATCATCATCATGAAGTTCTTGTTCCATTGTAAGAAGAGCACCAACACCCATGGTCAAAATATCTTGAGAAGGATCTTCTTCACCTACATCACTTAGATCAACTTGCTCACCATGGGAGCCATTAAATTCATCAAACACCACGTCGCATGTTTCTACAACACATCCATTGGATTTGTTGTAGACTCTATAGGCGTGAGAGTTTGATCCATAACTAACAAATATGCCCTCAATTGTTTTGGATTGAAAATTTTCTAACCATTCTCTCTTGTTGAGGATGAAACATTTGCACCCAAATACATGAAAGTACTTGACATTTGGCTTGTTCATGGTTAGGATCTCATATGGAGTCTTCTCCAATATCGTGCGGAGGAAGAGCCCGTTTGATTCATGGCATGCGGTGTTGACAGCCTCGGCCCAAAAACTATGTGGTGACTTGTATTCATCCAACATGGACCTTGCCATTTCCACAAGTGTATGGTTCTTCCTTTCGGCTACACCATTTTGTTGAGGAGTGTATGGTGCGGAATATTGATGCTCAATCCCTTCATCACAAGAAATTCTTCCAAGGTGTAGTTCTTGAACTCGGAGCCATTATCACTTCTTATTACCAAGATTTCTTTGTCAAACTTGCATTGTGCTTGCTTGGCAAAATCAATGAAGGTGATCTTCGTCTCGTCCTTGGACTTGAGGAAAAACACCCATGTATATCTTGAGTAATCATCAACAATGACAAGTCCATACTTTTTCCCACCAACACTATCCCATGAAGAAAGCCCAAAAAGATCCAAATGAAGGACCTCCAAAGGCCTTGAAGTAGATACAATATTCTTGGGTGGGTGCTTTGATTGATGTTGCTTCCCGGCTATGCATGCACTACACACATGATCTTTCTCAAAAGAGACATTGGTTAGTCCAAGGATGTGATTACCTTTTAAGAGATCTTGAAGATTTCTCATGCCAACATGGGCTAGCCGCGATGCCATAGCCACCCCTTGTCGGCCTTGGTCATTAGACAAGTTGCATGGAATGTGCTCTCTTTCGAGAAATCAAACGTGTAAAGGTTACCATCCAACTCTCCAACAAAGGCCACTTCGAGGGTATCTCTCTTAAAGACTTTCACATCCGTTAGTCCAAATAGTGTATCATAACCAACAGAAGCCAATTGGCGAATGGAAAGCAAATGGTATTTAAGGGATTGGACAAGCATGACATTTGCAAGAGACATGTCACTTGTGATAGCCACCTTGCCCAACCCGAGTACCTGTCCTTTTGATCCTCCACCAAACACAATGCTCATAAATGGTTGAATAGCTTCCATGAAATGGAAAAGAAATTTGCTATCTCCGGTCATATGGTTGGTGCATCCACTATCGATCACCCATGTGACTCCACTGCAGAAGGCAACCTACACACAATTTATGGCTTGGTTAGAGGCACCCATTTTGCAATGGGACCTCTTAAGTTAGTCACAAGGGTCTTAGGGACCCAAATAACATAAAACTAGAATGCATTATGAGGACCAACAAATTTAGCATAAACCTCTCCATCCTTTGTTTTACGAAGTACATAGGATGGAGGCGTGAATTCTTTTGACTTGTTGAGAGTGGGCATGCCCCTAGTGGCCTTCCCACTCACAGCCTTACCCTTCTCCTTGTGCCCTTCTCGTACAAACGTCTCCCTAATAGACGTGGTGCACTTTTGAGAGAATATTTTCTTCTTGCTTGTGCTTGGGTCAAACCCAAGACCTTCCTTGGCAACCACCTCATTGTGTCGGCTCAATACCTCATTAAGGTTATTTTGTCCTTGAGCACATGTCATGAGTCCTCTCTCGAGTTGTGCCTTTAGAAAGCGGTTTTCCTCAAGAACAAATGCTAGGTCACCACTAGAGTTAGTAGTACAAGCATCAACATTGATATAATAGGTGAAGAGTAAGCCTTGGATAGAGTTTCAAGATAAGTAAGTTTGAGTGTCTCAAAACTCTTTGTAAGAAGGGTGAGCTCCTCTTCCTTAGTCTTGAGGGACATGGATAGAAGCTCACAATCCTTAGAGAGAAGCATGAGATTCCACAAGCTTACTTTTATCATTCATCAACTCCTCGCAAGAGTCCTTGGCCTTTTTCAAGGAGCCAAGTTCTTTAGCATGAACATCAATGTTTGCGCCAATTTTCAAGCATAGTTCATCATTTCGTGCTTCCTCATATTGGAATTTCCGCTCAAGGATTTCATATTTTCCCTTTTCCTCGGTGACGAGGGTTTCAAGTTCCTTAATGGTGATGGTGTGCTTACTCACCATCTCCATAACCATACAAAACATAGTGAGCTTATTTCCTTTGAGGGAGCACATGAACTTATTTAGTTTAGTAAGAATAGGATCATCTATACCATCATCATCATCATAATTATCCTCCACATCAAGATACTCATCACAAGGAGTAGAAGGAGTGAAAAGAGGAGGGTTTGACCGTGGGGTTACCTTGACCTTGTCAGGAGAGTTTTGGTCCTCTCCATCTTCTACCACGGCCTTTGCCATTAGGCACTTGTGAGCATTGCCCTTGTAGTCTTTCATATAGTTTTATGTGACAACATCACCACTCTTGTTGACTAGCCTCAAGGTGTTTTGAGAATCTTGAGCTACTACGGCAACATAACCAACATCATCTAGATCGGATTCTTCATGAGCAACCATTGCTTTCCCATCTCTCTTGTTGAGCTTGGAGTTCAAAGGATTTGGCAACTTCTTCTTGGCAAAGGTCTTGGGAAACCTTGTTTTATCTTCTCTTCTCATAAGGGAAATCATTGGAGAAGTGGTTGGTTTCTTCACAATTGTAGCATTTTCTCACTTTCTTCTTCTAGTATCTTCCCTTGAATTTTCCCGCGCTAAACTTCTTGACAAAGAGGGCAATATCTTCATATGAAGGGCTCTCATCGGAGTCAATCTCATCACCATCTTCATTGTCATCATCATCTTCTTCTTCTTCACTTTGCTCTTCATCACATACATGCTTGGCCTTCAAAGCAAGATTGATCTTTGATGTTGAGGTACCATGCATGGCAAGATGTTTGGTAGCATTTGCCTTTGATTCTTCAAATAGTTGGAAAGTGGATATGATGTCATCCGGAGTCATTTCCTTGAATCCATGATGTTGTCTTATGTCCCACACCATTTGGTGATGATACGGAGCAAGAGCATGAAGTAACTTGTCCATGAGAAATCTCTTAGTCAAGTTGAATCCATCTTGTGTCTTGTCACAATCACAGGACTCAATGTCAGCGGTGAGAGTCATTAGACACTCAAGGAGATGTTTGGGGGATTCACCTTTCTCCATACAAAAGTTTTGCAATTGACCCTTGGCAATTTCAGATTGAGCTAGCCGGAGAATGGAAGTACCGGTCTTGGTCCTCACAATACTATCCCATAAGTCCTTTGCACTTGTGATGTGTGTATATATGGTCTCCTTTGCTTATCATTCATTCCTTTTCTTATGCACATGATTGCGGTGTCATTGAGATGCTTGTCATAAGTTTCTCTTGGAGTGAGATTCTTTGGGTCGACAGGGTTGTAGCCATGCTACAGAATGTCCGACATTTCATCATTGGCGTACCTAAGATGGTCCTGCATACCAACTCTCCGCAAAGCAAAATCAGAACTTTCATCAAGCAAAGGAGGTTTTCCTCTAGGATTATACTTAGATTTCTCAACTTGAGGTCTAGCATAAAGCCATGGAACACTAGATTGATCATTTCTAGGAGGTTGTTGGCCAAGTGAAGGAGTAGACACAGTTGGCCTTGAGGCCGCACCACCCGAAAGTGGCGCGAGCATCGTGGTTAATGTGGCTAGCCTCATTTGGACCAAGGCCTCAAGAGAAGCATCATTCTCCTCCTTTTTCTTAGCAAGGGCCCGTTCCAGATCCTCAGAAGTGAAGGACTTGACTTCCGAAGAAGCATTGCCCTTCTCCTTCGGATCTGCAACAAGGGGAGTCCCATCAGGGTTCATCTCGCGCTAGGGCGGTTAAACCACAAGAATAGATCATGAGGCTCTGATACCAATTAAAAGGATCAATATGGACCTAGATGTTGTGTGATGTAGTAATTTCAAAAAAATTCTACGCACACGCAAGATCATGGTGATGCATAGCAACGAGAGGGGAGAGTGTTGTCCACGTACCCTCGTAGACCGAAAGCGGAAGCGTTAGCACAACGCGGTTGATGTAGTCGTACGTCTTCACGATCCGACCAATCAAGTACCGAACGCACGGCACCTCCGAGTTCAGCACATGTTCAGCCCGATGACGTCCCTCGAACTCCGATCCAGCCGAGTGTTGAGGGAGAGTTTCGTCAGCACGACGGCGTGGTGATGATGATGATGTTATACCGACGCAGGGCTTCGCCTAAGCACCGCTACAGTATTATCGAGGTGAACTATGGTGGAGGGGGGCACCGCAATGGCTAAAAGATAAACAGATCAATTGTTGTGTCTCTAGGGTGCCCCCTGCCCCCGTATATAAAGGAGCAAGGGGGGAGGTGGCCGGCCAGGAGGGGCTCGCCAGGAGGAGTCCTACTCCCATCGGGAGTAGGACTCCCTCCCTTTCCTTATTGGATTAGGACAGGAGAGGGGAGGAGAGAGAGGGGGAAAGGAAAGGGGGGCGCCGCCCCCCCCTCCTTGTCCAATTCGGACTTGGGGGGAGGCTGCCCCTTGGCCGCCTCTCCTCTTCCACCAATTGGGACCATGAGGCCCAATAACCTCCGGGGGGTTGTGGTAACCCCTCCCCCGGTACTCCGGTATATATCCGATAACCCCCGGAACCATTCCAGTGTCCAAATATAGTCGTCCAATATATCAATCTTCCTGTCTCGACCATTTCGAGACTCCTCATTATGTCCGTGATCACATCCGAGACTCCGAACAATCTTCGGTACATCAAAACATATAAACTTATAATATAATTGTCATCAAAACTTTAAGCATGCGGACCCTGCGGGTTCGAGAACTATGTAGACATGACCGAGACACGTTTCCGGTCAATAACCAATAGCGGAACCTGGATGCTCATATTGGCTCCCACATATTAATCTTTTTGGTCAAACCACATAACAACATACGTTGTTCCCTTTGTCATCGGTATGTTACTTGCCCGAGACTCGATCGTCAGTATCTCAATACCTAGTTCAATCTCGTTACCGGCAAGTCTCTTTACTCGTTCAGTAATACATTATCCCGCAACTAACTCATTAGTTGCAATGCTTGCAAGGCTTAAGTGATGTGCATTATCGAGTGGGCCCAGAGATACCTCTCCGACAATCGGAGTGAGAAATCCTAATCTCGAAATACGCCAACCCAACAAGTACCTTCGGAGACACCTGTAGAGCACCTCTATAATCACCCAGTTACGTTGTGACGTTTGGTGGCACACAAAGTGTTCCTCCGATAAACGGGAGTTGCATAATCTCATAGTCATAGGAACATGTATAAGTCATGAAGAAAGCAATAGCAACAAACTAAACGATCAAGTGCTAAGCTAACGGAATGGGTCAAGTCAATCACATCATTCTCCTAATGATGTGATCCCGTTAATAAAATGACAACTCATGTCTATGGTTAGGAAACATAACCATCTTTGATCAATGAGCTAGTCAAGTAGAGGCATACTAGTGACACTCTGTTTGTCTATGTATTCACACATGTATTATGTTTCCGGTTAATACAATTCTAGCATGAATAATAAACATTTATCATGATATAAGGAAATAAATAATAACTTTATTATTGCCTCTAGGGCATATTTCCTTCAGTCTCCCACTTGCACTAGAGTCAATAATCTAGTTCACACCGCCATGTGATTTAATACCAATAGTTCACATCACCATGTGATTAACACCCATAGTTCACATCTACATGTGACCAACACCCAAAGGGTTTACTAGAGTCAATAATGTAGTTCACATCGCTATGTGATTAACACCCAAAGAGTACTAAGGTGTGATCATGTTTTGCTTGTGAGAGAAATTTAGTCAACGGGTCTGCCACATTCAGATCCGTAAGTATTTTGCAAATTTCTATGTCAACAATGCTCTGCACGGAACTACTCTAGCTAATTGCTCCCACTTTCAATATGTATCCAGATTGAGATTTAGAGTCATCTGGATCAATGTCAAAATTTGCATCGACGTAACCCTTTACGACGAACCTTTTTTTGTCACCTCCATAATCGAGAAACATATCCTTATTCCACTAAGGATAATTTTGACCGCTGTCCAGTGATCTACTCCTAGATCACTATTGTACTCCCTTGCCATAATCAGTGTAGGGCATACAATAGATCTGGTACACAGCATGGCATATTTTATAGAATCTATGGCCAAGGCATAGGGAATGACTTTCATTCTCTTTCTATCTTCTGCCGTGGTCGGGCTTTGAGTCTTACTCAGTTTCACACCTTGTAACACATGCAAGAACTCTTTTTTTGACTATTCCATTTTGAACTACTTCAAAATTTTGTCAAGGTATGTACTCATTGAAAAACTTATCAAGCGTCTTGATCTATCTCTATAGATCTTGATGCTCAATATGTAAGCAGCTTCACCGAGGTCTTTCTTTGAAAAACTCCTTTCAAACACTCCTTTATGCTTTGCAGAATAATTCTACATTATCTTCCGATCAACAATATGTCATTCACATATACTTATCAGAAATGTGTAGTGCTCCCACTCACTTTCTTGTAAATACAGGCTTCACCGCAAGTCTGTATAAAACTATATGCTTTGATCAACTTATCAAAGCGTATATTCCAACTCCGAGATGCTTGCACCAGTCCATAGATGGATCGCTGGAGCTTGCATATTTTGTTAGCACCTTTAGGATTGACAAAACTTTCTTGTTGCATCATATACAACTCTTCTTTAATAAATCCATTAAGGAATGTAGTTTTGTTTATCCATTTGCCAGATTTCATAAAATGTGGCAATTGCTAACATGATTCGGACAGACTTAAGCATAGATACGAGTGAGAAACTCTCATCGTAGTCAACACCTTGAACTTGTCGAAAACCTTTTGCGACAATTCTAGCTTTGTAGATAGTAACACTACTATCAGCGTCCGTCTTCCTCTTGAAGATCCATTTAACCTCAATGGCTCGCCGATCTTTGGGCAAGCCAATAAAAGTCCATACTTTATTCTTATACATGGATCTCATCTCAGATTTCATGGCCTCAAGCCATTTCGCGGAATCTGGACTCATCATCGCTTTCTCATAATTCGTAGGTTCGCCATGGTCAAGTAACATGACCTCCAGAAAAGGATTACCGTACCACTCTGGTGCGGATCTCACTCTGGTTTATTTACAGGGTTCGGTAGTAACTTGATCTGAAGTTACATGATCATCATCATTAGCTTCCTCACTAATTGGTGTAGTAGTCACAGGAACAGATTTTTGTGATGAACTACTTTCCAATAAGGGAGCAGGTACAGTTACCTCATCAAGTTCTACTTTACTCCCACTCACTTCTTTCAAGAGAAACTCCTTCTCTAGAAAGGATCCATTCTCAGCAATGAATATCTTGCCTTCGGATCTGTGATAAAAGGTGTACCCAACATTTTCTTTTGGGTATCCTATGAAAACACACTTCTCCGATTTGGGTTTCAGCTTATCAGGTTGAAACTTTTTCACATAAGCATTGCAACCTCAAACTTTAAGAAACGACGGCTTAGGTTTCTTGCCAAACCATAGTTCATACGATGTCGTCTCAACGGATTTAGATGGTGCCCTATTTAACGTGAATGTAGCTGTCTCTAATGCATAATCCCAAAACGATAGTGGTAAATTGGTAAGAGACATCATAGATCGCACCATATCTAATAAAGTACGGTTATGATGTTCGGACACACCATTACACTGTGGTGTTCCAGGTGGCGTGAGTAGTGAAACTATTTCACATTGTTTTAACTGAAGGCCAAACTCGTAACTCAAATATTTTACTTCTGCGATCATATCGTAGAAACTTTTATTTTTGTTACGATGATTCTGCACTTCACTCTAAAATTCTTTGAACTTTTTAAATGTTTCAGACTTGTGTTTCATCAAGTAGATATACTCATATCTGCTCAAATCATCTGTGAAGATCAGAAAATAATGATACATGCCGCGAGCCTCAATATTCATCGGACCACATACATCAGTATGTATGATTTCCAACAAATCTGTTGCTCGCTCCATTGTTCCAGAGAACGGAGTCTTAGTCATCTTGCCCATGAGGCATGGTTCGCAAGCATCAACTGATTCATAATCAAGTGATTCCAAAAGCCCATCAGTATGGATTTTCTTCATGCACTTTACATCAATATAAGCTAAACGGAAGTGCCACAAATAAGTTGTACTATCATTATTAACATTGCATCTTTTGGCTTCAATATTATGAAAATGTGTATCACCACGATCGAGATCCAACAAACTATTTTCATTGGGTGTATGACTATAGAAGGTTTTATTCATGTAAACAGAACAACAATTATTCTCTAACTTACATGAATAACCGTATTGCAATAAACATGATCCAATCATATTCATGCTCAACGCAAACACTAAATAACATTTTTTTAGGTTTAACACTAATCCCGAAAGTATAGGGAGTGTGCGATGATGATCATATCAATCTTGGAACCATTTCCAATACACATCGTCACTTCACCCTTAACTAGTCTCTGTTCATTCTGTAACTCCCGTTTCGAGTTACTATTCTTAGCAACTGAACTAGTATCAAATACTGAGGGGTTGCTATAAACACTAGTAAAGTACACATCAATAACATGTATATCAAATATACATATGTTCACTTTGCCATCCTTCTTATCCGCCAATTACTTGGGGTAGTTCCGCTTCCAGTGACCAGTCCCTTTGCAGTAGAAGCACTCAGTTTCAGGCTTAGGTCCAGACTTGGGTTTTTTCACTTGAGCAGCAACTTGCTTGCGGTTCTTCTTGAAGTTCCCCTTTCTTCTCTTTATCCCTTTACTTGAAACTAGTGGTTTTGTTTACCATCAACACTTGATGCTTTTTTTGATTTCTACCTTCGTCGATTTCAGCATCAGGAAGAGCTTGGGAATCGTTTCCGTTATCCCTTGCATATTATAGTTCATCACGAAGTTCTACTAACTTGGTGATGGTGACTAGAGAATTCTGTCAATCACTATTTTATCTGGAAGATTAACTCCCACTTGATTCAAGCGATTGTAGTACCCAGACAATCTGAGCACATGCTCACTGCTTGAGCTATTCTCCTCCATGTTTTAGCTATAGAACTTGTTGGAGACTTCATATATCTCAACTCGGGTATTTACTTGAAATATTAACTTCAATTCCTGGAACATCTCATATGATCCATGACGTTTAAAACGTCTTTGAAGTCCCGATTCTAAGCCGTTTAAGCATGGTGCACTAAACTATCAAGTAGTCATCATATTGAGCTAGCCAAACATTCATAACATCTACATCTACTCCTGCAATAGGTTTGTCACCTAGCGGTGCATCAAGGACATAATTCTTCTATGCAGCAATGAGGATAAACCTCAGATCACGGATCCAATCCGCATCATTGCTACTAACATCTTTCAACTTAGTTTTTTCTAGGAACATATCTCTCTCTAATAATAAAGCACGGATTGAGTCTTCGGATTCACCGTCGCGTAACTTTTGCAAAAAAGTCCTTAAGTATTATGGAAATAAACCCGCCGTCCACTATAAGCCGACCATAATAATAAGTGAAAAAAAAAGTCTCATATGCAGCCCCGTGGTTGACATCGCTATCGCGGACGAGAAGACGAGGGTTCCCTCTGCCCCGCCGCCATGCCCCCATCCTCCTCTCCCCTATTTCACCGGCGCCGGCGTGCTACCGTCTTCCTCCTCTCCCTCTCCGGCGCGCTCTACCCACCACCGCGGCGCCACAGACCACATGCTCCTCATGATGCTCCGCACGCGGGCGGCCACGTCTCGCCCGACCGTCCGCCCACACGCCTCCTCCTTTGGGGTCCGGCGAGCGGCATCGGCGGCCACGACGAATCGGCACGTGTGCGGCCACTCTGCTTCGGTTCAGGGGCTACAGACTATGCCGGATTGGCCACCGGCTCAAAGGGGACGCGCAGACGTCCTGGTCCTGCTCCTCCCGACCAAGTTGATGTGGCGCGGGGCGGCGGCCTCAGAGCCTACGGTGTACGCCTGTTGACGGGGCTCGGGGTGCCTGTGGCTGAATATCACATCTCCTCCTCTTGTCCTCATGCTCTCTGCTTTGTGTCATCTTATCTCTCCGATTCTTCTTTGGCCACATGTGCAGGTGTTTGAGGCAGGAGCGGTGATTAGCATCGGCGAAAGTACTCCGCCCACATCCTGTTTGATGTTATGCTATGACAGACTGGGAATTTTCAGATCCAACTCTTACTACTATTTAGATATTCAGAATGAAAAAACAAGTGTATCTGATGCCGGATTTGCACCTAAAACAAGTGTACATGATGTTCCAAGCTGTCCGTGTTGATGGCCGAAGAGTAGGCAAGGGTCCACTGTTCATTTGATTTCGTGGGGATTATCCAGAACAATGCAATCTGAATTGAAGCCAATCCGATCCAGGTGAAACAGAAGTTGATAGATTATTCCGGAGACAAGGTGATATATATATCAAGCGGAAGTCTGTTTGTGTGACTCTGCCTGTATGTTGTCAAGTTGCAAATAGCCTGGTTTTATCAGTTGTTGCTTGATGAGAGACCAACCAGTTTATGCCTGACATTTGTGACTCTACATTTAATGCAGTACAATTGAGAGCTCACGGCATCAGGTACGCTTTAGATACAAAAACTCTCGCTCAGTTTAGTTCCCGTGTAGTGTTAAATTCTGGTGAACTATATTCGTTACAAATGGTAAGCTAAAGCAGATTTAAAAAGATGATAAATTTGCTCAAACCACGTTCAGTTTCAAAACTGACCTGAAGCTGCACTCAATGGCCCTATGGATCCTCTCTTTTAAAGAATCTACCTGTTTGTTGCCATTTTGTGGGACTTATAGGAAGAAGACATGAGGTGGAGTACTTCTTAAGATAATCCTACTCAATGCATACTAGAAATTGCTATTTGAAAAAGTTGTTCTGAAGTGACTCTTCAGGGCTTGGGAGGTTGTCAATTTTTGTGTTCATGTTACTGTTGTATACTACTAATACAAATTTTGTAGTCTACAAGGGGTCTGCGGTACTTTCATAGTAGCGAATAAAGAATGAATCAAATGGGATTGATTTACTACTATACCTAAATTAGTTACATATATTGCATCTTGTGGATTAATTCTTGGTCAACTAGGTGTAGTTGATTTTTCAGTTTTGACACACACTTATCTATTTACATAATGTGGTCATATGTTTCATTTTGTGGCTAACCACGTGAAAGTATGTAGGTTCAAACCGATGTTGTGGCCAACACAGATAGTAGCAGTCAAGACAATGACTTTTTGGACGAAGAAGAGTGACTTCATTCAAGGTACTAACTTGATTCGTGAGGAATGCTACCATATGCACAAAGAGTTGTTCAAGATTTTTTTTTGAAGGTTGAACATTTCTCTTGGGAAGCAAATCTTGTGGCCCATGAGCTTGCTAGGGAAACCAAATTTACTTCTCCTTGAATTTTGTTGGATAATCCACCTAAATAGCATGTACCTTTATTAGTTAATGATGTAACAATCATTGAGTAATAGAAATATATTTTTGTAAAAATAAACTTATTACTGGCATAGTGATTTTGCGAATTGATGGTTGAACTGAATACTTCGATTTTTTTCCTTTTGGTCTTTCCTCCATGTGTCGATCACCCAGCAGATATTTGTCTTACCTAACCTTTTGATGAAGTCAGGAAATGAGTTCCAATATTGGTGTGACGAGTCCCTTGACTGAAGAAGGAGGAGGAGGACGTCAAGGGAGGCATGAGCCGGCGGTGGCAGCATGAGCCATCACGACGCATCGCTGGGAGGCTCCGGGCGGGGGGCATGAGAGGTGTGACACAAGTGAGGAGGCGAACTAGAGAAGATGAGTAGATCGAGATGGATCATACAAGGATGAAGGGATGTTATAGAGCCGTTAGCCGACGGTGCTAATTTCCTGTGTGTGTCGATGTCGGTTGCCATGCAGTAAATGAAGAGTGCGTGTATGCCTGTGGCACCCTCCATTTTCATATTTGGAGTCCACACAGGCTGGGTGGCCGAGGGGAAGAGTGAGCGATTTTTTTGTTCCGTTTTCTTTGCCTGAGTAGGTGTCTGTGAGGACTCCTCCCCCCTTGGTGATTTTGGTGATGGTGGTGAGATGGTGGATTCTTTTTTTGTGGAATCGTGTAATATACATAGAAATTTTTCTGAGCTTCTATCTTACATGTGATGATTCATAATTCCATATAGGCATCGGGGGTTGGGTCGTTGCATGCAGAATATGACCATATTCATATCTTTTTAAAACATATACCCCCTTCGTTCTTAAATATAAGTCTTCTTAAAAATTTAAATATGAACTATATACGAAGTAAAATGAATGAACCTACGTTCTAAAATATATCTATATATATTCGTATGTTCATATATTTGCATGTAGTCCGTATTGAAATATCTAAGAAGGCTTATATTTAAAAAGGGAGGAAGTATTTCATGTTTTCACTTTTTAGACAGATGGATGGATAATGTCAGTGTTTCGAGAAAAAAAAGACGGTGGGCACCTACCTACCAAGTTTTTTTATGTGGACAATGCGAATGAGTTTTGCTCACACAACGTTAATTTTTTCTCCCGTTGCAACGCACGGGCATATGTCCTAGTCAAAAATAAAACAGGGCAGGTAAACGCGAGCTATTGATCTACAACATAGATATGCTAATACTACCAGGACTAAGTTCATGATAAATTTAAGTTCAATTAATCATATTACTTAAGAACTCCCACTTAGATAGACATCCCTCTAATCCTATGAGTGATCACGTGATCCATATCAACTAAACCATGTCCGATCATCACGTGAGATGGAGTAGTTTTAATGGTGAACATCACTATGTTGATCATATCTACTATATGATTCACGCTCGACCTTTCGGTGTCAGTGTTCCGAGGCCATATCTGTTATATGCTAGGCTCGTCAAGTTTAACCTGAGTATTCCGTGTGTGCAACTGTTTTGCACCCGTTGCATTTGAACGTAGAGCCTATCACACTCGATCATCACGTGGTGTCTCAGTACGAAGAACTTTCACAACGGTGCATACTCAGGGAGAACACTTGTACCTTGATAATTAGTGAGAGATCATCTTATAAAGCTACCGTCGAACTAACCAAAATAAGATGTATAAAAGATAAACATCACATGCAATCAAAATATGTGACATGATATGGCCATCATCATCTTGTGCCTTTGATCTCCATCTCCAAAGCATCGTCATGATTTCCATCGTCACCGGCATGACACCATGATCTCCATCATCTTGATCTATATCAATGTGTTGTCACATCGTCGTCTCGCCAACTATTGCTCTTGCAACTATTGTTATCGCATAGCGATAAAGTAAAGCAATTATTTGGCGCTTGCATCTTATGCAATAAAGAGACAACCATAAGGCTTCTGCCAGTTACCGATAACTTCAACAAAACATGATCATCTTATACAACAACTTATATCTCATCACGTCTTGACCATATCACATCACAACATGCCCTGCAAAAACAAGTTAGCAGTCCTCTACTTTGTTGTTGCAAGTTTTACGTGGCTGCTACGGGCTGAGCAAGAACTGTTCTTACATACACATCAAAACCACAACGATAGTTTGTCAAGTTAGTGCTATTTTAACCTTCTCAAGGACCGGGCGTAGCCACACTCGGTTCAACTAAAGTTGGAGAAACTGACACCCTCTATTCACCTGTGTGCATAGCACGGCGGTAAAACCAGTTTCGCGTAAGCGTACGCGTAATGTCGGTCCGGGCCGCTTCATCCAACAATACCGCCGAACCAAAGTGTGACATGCTGGTAAGCAGTATGACTTATATCGCCCACAACTCACTTGTGTTCTACTCGTGCATAATACATCAACGCATAAAACCTGGCTCGGATGCCACTGTTGGGTAACGTAGTAATTTCAAAAAAAATCCTACGCACACGCAAGATCATGGTGATGCATAGCAACGAGAGGGGAGAGTTTGTCCACGTACCCTCGTAGACCGAAAGCGGAAGCGTTAGCACAACGCGGTTGATGTAGTCGTACGTCTTCACGATCTGACCGATCAAGTACCGAACGCACGGCACCTCCGAGTTCAACACACGTTCAGCCCGATGACGTCCCTCGAACTCCGATCCAGCCGAGTGTTGAGGGAGAGTTTCGTCAGCACGACGGCGTGGTGACGACGATGATGTTCTACCGACGCAGGGCTTCGCCTAAGCACCGCTACAGTATTATCGAGGTGGACTATGGTGGAGGGGGCACCGCACACGGCTAAAAGATCAACAGATCAATTGTTGTTTCTCTAGGGTGCCCCCTGCCCCCATATATAAAGGAGCAAGGGGGGAGGCAGCCGGCCAGGAGGGGCGCGCCAGGAGGAGTCCTACTCCCACCGGGAGTAGGACTCCCTTCCTTTCCTTGTTGGATTAGGAGAGGAGAGGGAAGGAGATAGAGGGAAAGGAAAGGGGGGGGGGCGCCCCCCTCCTTGTCCAGTTTCGACTTGGGGGCTGCCCCTTGGCCGCCTCTCCTCTTCCACCAATTGGGCCCATGAGGCCCAATAACCTCCAGGGGGTCGGGTAACCCCCCCCCCCCGGTACTCCGGTATATATCTGATAACCACCGGAACCATTCCGGTGTCCGAATATAGTCGTCCAATATATCAATCTTCATGTCTCGACCATTTCGAGACTCCTCATTATGTCTGTGATCACATCCGGGACTCCGAACAATCTTCGGTACATCAAAACATATAAACTCATAATATAACTGTCATCGAAACTTTAAGCGTGCGGACCCTACGGGTTCGAGAACTATGTTGACATTACTGAGACACGTTTCCGGTCAATAACCAATAGCGGAACCTGGATGCTCATATTGGCTCCCACATATTCTACGAAGATCTTTTTTGGTCAAACCGCATAACAACATACGTTGTTCCCTTTGTCATCGGTATGTTACTTCCCCGAGATTCGATCGTCAGTATCTCAATACCTAGTTAAATCTCGTTACCGACAAGTCTCTTTACTCGTTCCGTAATACATTATCCCGCAACTAACTCATTAGTTGCAATGCTTGCAAGGCTTAAGTGATGTGCATTACTGAGTGGGCCCAGAGATACCTCTCCAACAATCGGAGTGACAAATCCTAATCTCGAAATACGCAAACCCAACAAGTACCTTCGGAGACACCTGTAGAGCACATTTATAATCACCCAGTTACGTTGTGACGTTTGTTGGCACACAAAGTGTTCCTCCGGTAAACGGGAGTTGCATAATCTCATAGTCATAGGAATATGTATAAGTCATGAAGAAAGCAATAGCAACAAACTAAACGATCAAGTGCTAAGCTAACGGAATGGGTCAAGTCAATCACATCATTCTCCTAATGATGTGATCCCGTTAATCAAATGACAACTCATGTCTATGGTTAGGAAACATAACCATCTTTGATCAACAAGCTAGTCAAGTAAAGGCATACTAGTGACACTCTGTTTGTCTATGTATTCACACATGTATTATGTTTCCAGTTAATACAATTCTAGCATGAATAATAAACATTTATCATGATATAAGGAAATAAATAATAACTTTATTATTGCCTCTAGGGCATATTTCAGTGAATAGGTACAATTACAAATTTTAATTGTTACTCAGCAATTTTAGGCAATAATGCGGAATATAAAGGTGGGCCTAACAATTGCAAGAATGATACTAAGCGCTAAGCAACGTGAAGAAGTACCTCAAGTATATGAGTAAACAAGCACAATATATGACAAGTAAAGACTAAGACACAAGTAACCACAAATAGGGAGTTAGGGTTAGGAATAACCGCAACTTTGAGAGACGATGATGTATGCCAATGTTCACTTCCTTGGAGGGAAGCTACGTCACCGTTTAGAGAGGTGGATGTTACCACGAAGGCACACCAATGCCACGAAGACTCGCCCTATTCTCTCTTTGACATATCACCACGACAGTGATTCTAAACCACTAGTCGTAGACCTTGGGGTGGTCTCCAAACCCTCACAAACTTTTCGGGGGTAATCACAATGATTTGATTCCTCACCGAAGAACTCCTACCGCCTAGGAGTCTCCAATCTCCAATAGTAACAAGAACAATGGGGGAAAGCTCAAGGCTTTATTAAATCATGAATTCCTTTGGTGCAAAGTGGGGGAAGGAGTGGATCTATCACTTGAGTGGACAACTTCTCTCAAATGCTCTCTAATCCCTTAGGGATCTGGTGTATGAGTGTGTGTGAGAGAGAGTGAAATGTGTTCTTGGGGATGTTCAAAGTGAATGGCCAACCCTCTCACGAAATGGGTGAGAGGTATATATAGTCTCCCACAATAAGTGCCCGTTGGAGCCATGTGAGTGCAGCAGTTGTCGGACGTCCGAGGCCTCGGCAGGTACCGAACATCCAACATATGTACTTTGTTTGGATGGTACTAGATGTCCGTAAAGGACCGGTCATCCGACGTTTTGGCTTGGGTAAGTGAATAACATATTTCTGGAGAATGTTGGTCGTCTGAGGCACCGGACGTCCGACAGAGACCGGAAGTCCAATGTTTTGGCTCTGTTAGGGACAGGCCGGATTTAAAAGTGAAGGTCAAAAATTCGATGTTTTGGCTCTGTATAGGAAGTACCGAACGTCCGATGGATACCGGTCGTCCGACATGTGTCGGTCGTCCGATAGAGATAGGGTTCAGATGATGAGTGTTTTAAGAAGATCACTTGACCAATACTTTCGTGAGACCCCATGTTCCCCTCTTAATAGTGCGGGATCCCTATACTCAAGAACAAACATAAAGGGCCTAAGCCAGTAGACTTTTTTCTTCATTCTTGAGCAAGATAAATATTTTCGTGGTCATGATCCACACACACGGCCCCGAGGGGAGTAAACCTGAGATATACTTGACAAACATTGTTAGTCCCCTATGTGTATATTATCATCAACATCAAAATACGATTAAGGGCATGATTGGACTTTCACGCGTCCCCCTCCTCCCACACGCACCCTTGCGCTCCACCTCGCCCGGCCACCCACCTGGCCCTGGCTGTCCGGCATCCTCCCGGCGGTAGGACCTTGTCTTGGCCGTGCCTCCTCTCTGGCTAGCCGCAGTGGGGCTGATGACCCCCTGGCCTCAGGCTGTCCGGCGTTCTCCCGGCAGCGGAGCCTCGATCCTAGCTCCGAACCATGCCTCTCCCCTTGAGCCGGCTGTGGTGTGATGTGGGTGGTGCTCGATCTGTCCTGTGGTGGTTGTCTGTGGTGGAGCATCTAGCGGCGCTCATTGTCATCTTTCTAGTGATGGGTGCGACTGTTCTTCCAGTGGTTGTGGTCTCGGCCTGCTTTGGTTTCCCTGTATTTGAATCCTATTCAATAGCCTTTGGGATTGTGCGGACTTTGGCCGGGGAAAAAGCTTTGCTCGGCTTGCTGATGCTGGCGGCAGCGGCACCTATGGATGTCGTCCCCTTCTTGAAGGTGCTGCCATGGCCTCTTTTCCGCCCCCAAAGCGAGTATAGGGGGAAACCCTAGATCTAGTTCACTAGATCGGACAGCGGCAGCGTCTTGGCATTGTATCCTTCATGAAGGCGTTGTCTTGTTGCTCATGGTGTGTTCGGTGTTGGATTCAAAGACTTCGGATGCCTTGCTAGTTCGAGTTGCTACTCTTGGCGTGGGCATCTGGGGCGCTATGTACGGCCTCAATGGCGCTCTCTTCATGGCTTCTACTTCTAGTCCGGCCAAGTCCCGCACCTCACTTGCCGATCCTCTAGGTGCTTGGGTGGGTGGTACTTTGATCTGGTTTTTCCTGGAGTTGTGGCCGTGCGATGATGGTGCCCGGCCACTACTAGGGAAAACCTTATACACAGAATCTTAGCAGCAGCGCGGTCTAAAAACAGACGCTACTGCTAATTAGCAGCAACGAGCTTTAGAAAAGAGCGCTGCTAATGACTGAGTAGCAGTAGCGCTCTAGGTGAAAAGAGCGCTACTACTATAATTGCCACGGTGTTGCCTCCAGGCTAGATATAGTAGTAGCGCCCTTCCTGTGGACGCGCTACTGCTAAAGAACTTAGTAGCAGCGGTTTTGCTCAAAACTCGCTGCTGGTAAGTATGACCGCAACTAATTAAGTTTAGTCCCATACTGCTAAGCGAACAAGGTGTTTACCTCCTTAAATATGTTGCTTCTCAACCTATCTCGAGCACTTGGTCTTCATTGAACTATATGTGTATGATTTGTGGTTGCAATATGAATCCTCGCCTGTACCTATACAGGTACAGTGAGGATTCATGTTGACTATTTAGATTATACACAAAAAGATCAATGATGACCAATGTATATTTTTGATGTTTTTACTAAACAAAAGAAATAACTGCTTCCATTAGCAGTAGCGGTTTTTCCCAAAACGCGTTGTAGATAAGTTAGCTATAG
The DNA here is from genome assembly GCF_003073215.2 of Triticum urartu. Lineage (NCBI taxonomy): Eukaryota > Viridiplantae > Streptophyta > Magnoliopsida > Poales > Poaceae > Triticum > Triticum urartu. Next base: position 577,111,765 of record NC_053024.1, read on the forward strand.
CGCGTTTTCTGTACGTGCGCTACTGCTAGTTTGAGTTAACCACCCCCCGCATCAAAATTTCGCTAAGTCCTCCTTTCCCCCCCACCGGCCTGTTCCCCTACTCCCTGTCGCCGCCGCCCGAGCCCGAGCACGCCTGTGCCCTCACCGCCGCCGCCGCCGCCCGCCCTCAACCTCACCGCTACCGCTCTCGACCACACTGTCGCCGCCCTCGACCGAGCCCGCCGAGCCCGCCGCCCAGGACCGCCGCCCTCCCGATCCCGAGCCCGCCCTCGCCGCCCCTCCGTCGCCGAGCACCTCCCCGCCACCGTCTCTCCCTCTGTAAGCCCCCACCCCTCCCCAACCCCCTCTCTCTTTGCTTAGTTAGTAGATGATTTTAGTAGTAGTAGATGTTAGTTTAGGGTTCATAGATAATGATTTTTGGAAGTAGTGGATATTAATTACTGGTAGTGATGGTAAACTAGTTGTATAATTAGCAGTAGTACATGTTAATTAGTAGTAGATGTAGTAGTTAGATGTTAATTAGTAGTAGATGTGCTAGTTTCTTTCTATTTATAGTAAGTTTATATTTAGTAAGAACTAGTTGAATTAATAGAACTAGTTAAGTTTTAGTTGAACTAGTATAGTAAGTAAATTAATAACTAGTTGAACTACTTCATTTTTAGAAAGAACTAGTTTTTTTCTTTTTATACTAAGTTTATATTTAGTAAGAACTAGTTGAATTAATAGAACTAGTTGAACATGCCATATTTGGTGTTATTTTTTAGTTTAAGCAATTATTTCATGTTTTGGTTACACCTCCGAGTGGCCTATGTTTCGCCGGAGTGTTGATTAATTTCCGTTCCGGCAAATTTCAGGCGCTCGATATGTCCTTTTTTAGCAAAGGTCATGCCGGATTTTTCAGGCGCTCGATCGAGTGGCCTGGATTTTCTTTGAAAAATAATGATCTAATTTAGGTTTTTTAGTACATATATTTAATTGTACAAGTTTAATCTTTGAATTATGAACGTAGGAAATGTCGTACTCGGACGATGACAGTCTCCCGGGGGAGTGTAGCTGGTGCCACGATGATCGAGGTATGTGCGACAGGTTCGTTGAGCTGGGTGAAGATCGGCGCTTCAGCATTAAGCTCGAGGAGACCTTCGATGTTGAAACAGTACGCAACAACGACAAGTGTTTTTTTTCATAATTAAGCATGACTTCAACTATTTCAACATCTAATTTTCATCTTTTACAATTCGGCTAGCTTATCCCATGCCATGCAAGACGCTATGTCTTGGAGAGGATGGGTTTTGAAGACCATGAAAATTTCCAAACAAAGAAAATACACCTAAGGACCCATCATGATATCGATTTTGAAGTAAATCTGTATAATTCTCAGAGCGTAACCCATTTTGGTTGTCAAAATTGGGAAGCACTTTGCAAAATGTATGGTTTTTATGAGGGTATGATTGTCACCATGGATCTTGGTCATCCTGACATCGAGCAAGACAATATGGACATTTGGGTCCTTGTTGATACGCTTCCGATTCTACCACAATGTGAGTTTCTCAAACATAGTTATTGACTAATTTATATTGTTTATTTCAAAATAGTTGACAGCTTATTTTGAATCTTCAAAGAATGTGCAGAAGATGGTAGACAAAACCCACTACACTGATGGCTCCGAATTAACTTATAAGGAGAAAAATCATCTGATTGCTTATTATAATTTTTTTGAGAATTAAAATACCTATTATCGAACTCCTCCAAATTATGGTGAATATGTGCCACTAGTGCACGTGTTGAACCACGATAACTTCTATGGAGATACCCTGGTAAGATATTTTACTATTACGACATACGTGCATCTTTTGCATACTTCTAAAACTAGTACATCATTGCTAACTACGAAGTTATTACTATGTTTTTCAACAGAAAATCCCGATGGATTGTGTGCCTCATCTGATGTATTACAATGGTCGCCTTGAAGTTCTGAACCTACAGCCAGGTCATCCTATGGATCTCACCTGTGCATATCGAATTTCTGAAACCGGTGAACACATGCTAATCAAAGAGTGGAAAAAATGTTTGGACATTCGTAAGGAGGTTCTTGGAAGCAACATTAAGCGAAAGGCAAGAATTGGAGACAGGATAATCTGCATTCTCCATAATGGAGAGCGAGGGGCTATCTTGTTTTTTGCTATTTTACCTTAGAGAATATAGTAGGTCCTAAGAGAATGTAGTAGGTCCTATGAGGTACAATATGTTTATTATGTGATACAATGTGTTAGAGTTGAAGATGTCAGGAGTACTTGTGATTACGACTAGTGACCAATGATATGATGATGATGATGATAAGTTGTTAATGATATGATGATGATGATATTTATTATTGTTGGAAATATGCCCTAGAGGCAATAATAAAAGGATTATTATTATATTTCCTTGTTCATGATAATTGTCTTTTATTCATGCTACAATTGTGTTATCCGGAAATCGTAATACATGTGTGAATACATAGACACCAACATGTCCCTAGTAAGCCTCTAGTTAACTAGCTCGTTGATCAACAGATAGTCATGGTTTCCTGACTATGGACATTGGATGTCATTGATAACGAGATCACATCATTAGGAGAATGATGTGATGGACAAGACCCAATCCTAAACATAGCACAAGATCGTATAGTTCGTTTGCTAGAGTTTTTCCAATGTCAAGTATCTTTTCCTTAGACCATGAGATCGTGTAATTCCCGGATGCCGTAGGAGTGCTTTGGGTGTACCAAACGTCACAGCATAACTGGGTGACTATAAAGGTATACTACGGGTATCTCCGAAAGTGTCTGTTGGGTTGACACGGATCAAGACTGGGATTTGTCACTCCGTATGACGGAGAGGTATCTCTGGGCCCACTCTGTAATGCATCATCATAATGAGCTCAAAGTGACCAAGTGTCTGGTCACGGGATCATGCATTACGGTACGAGTAAAGTGACTTGCCGGTAACGAGATTGAACGAGGTATTGGGATACCGACGATCGAATCTCGGGCAAGTAACGTACCGATTGACAGAGGGAATTGTATACGGGGTTGCTTGAATCCTCGACATCGTGGTTTATCCGATGAGATCATCGAGGAGCATGTGGGAGCCAACATGGGTATCCAGATCCCGCTGTTGGTTATTGACTGGAGAGCCATCTCGGTCATGTCTACATGTCTCCCGAACCCGTAGGGTCTACACACTTAAGGTTCGGTGACGCTAGGGTTGTAGAGATATAAATATGCAGTAACCCGAAAGTTGTTCGGAGTCCCGGATGAGATCCCGGACGTCACGAGGAGTTCCAGAATGGTCCGGAGGTGAAGAATTATATATAGGAAGTGCAGTTTCGGCCATCAGGAGAGTTTCGGGGGTCACCAGTATTGTACCGGGACCACCGGAAGGGTCCCGGGGGTCCACCGGGTGGGGCCACCCATCCCGGAGGGCCCCATGGGCTAAAGTGGGGAGGGGAACCAGCCCATAGTGGGCTGGTGCGCCCCCCTTGGCCCACCCCATGCGCCTAGGGTTGGGAATCCTAGGGTGGGGGGCGCCCCACCTGGCTTGGGGGGCACTCCACCCCTTGGCCGCCGCCCCCCCTAGGAGATCCCATCTCCTAGGGCCGGCGCACCCCCTAGGGGGCCTATATAAAGGGGGGAGGGAGGGGCAGCCGCACCCTTGAGTCTTGGCACCTCCCTCTCCCCTGCTACACCTCTCCCTCTCGCAGTAGAACGGCGAAGCCCTGCTGCGGTGACCCCTGCATCCACCAACACGCCGTCGTGCTGCTGGATCTTCATCAACCTCTCCTTCCCCGTTGCTGGATCAAGAAGGAGGAGACGTCACACTGACCATACGTGTGTTGAACGCGGAGGTGCCGTCCGTTCGGCGCTAGGATCTCCGGTATTTGGATCACGTCGAGTACGAATTCCTCATCCCCGTTCTTTGAACGCTTCCGCGCGTGATCTACAAAGGTATGTAGATGCAATTCGATCACTCGTTGCTAGATGAATTCATAGATGGATCTTGGTGAAACCGTAGGAAAATTTTTGTTTTTCTGCAATGTTCCCCAACAATTATATCATTGGGTGAAAGAACCGCGGATTAGTTTCAAGTGGATGTCCGTCCACTTGAAACTAGTCCACACGGTTCTTTCACCCCGTGATGTAATAACTCATTATGATGTAAAAACAATTTGTAAATTCCTGTTGTATGAAAATTTGTGTAAAGGTGTACGAATACAACATGAAATAAAATACGAAATAATAGTAGCAGCGCGGGCAGAGAGAAGCGCTACTACTAATTACCAGCAGCGCTCCTCCTGGAACTCGCTGCTACTAAGTCGATTTAGCCGTAGCGTGGGTGGAGGCACGCTATTGCTATTCGTTAGCTGTAGCGTCTTATCAGTAACGCACCACCCCGCGCTACTGATAGGTTTAAAACCCGCGCTGCTGCTAGCCTTTTCCCTAGTAGTGGGCGTTGGTCACGATGCGGCCCATATACCTTTGTATCTCGTCTCTTTGCCTTGCCGGCTGGAGTTAGAGCTAGGAGAATTTTGTGCTGAGTTGTATCCCTCTTTGTTTTTCCCACACCTTGTGTGGTGCTCCTTTTTTTTTCCCATGTGTCTCTCTGTAATTTTTCTCCTAGCTATCAATGAATGTTACACAAGCTTTACGTATTTGCCAAAAAAAGGAGTTAAACGAATAGACCATGTGCAACGTCATGTACACCCACGTATCAGACAAAACGAGGCTGCATCAGCAAACCAACCCACGTGCACTCCTTTGCATCCCTCAAGCCCAGGCCTGCTCAAGCCTGGCTCCTGGAAACTACCGATTTGGGAGTTCGCAAGGATACAAATGCAGAGTTGTTTTAAGGTTCGTGCTACGCAGTTCCAATATTGAATGCAGGCAGCCAAGCGGACCAAGTTCTTTTCGCATGGGTCAGATTGAGATGTATGCAGGCAACCAAATACGAGCATGTACTCAACATGTCTACACTCAATATAGAAAATATATGGCAAATTCTTTCTAAAAAAAGACTATGACAAACTCCATACTAAAGGGGTAGCTGTATCGATGGCTGAATTCATCTGAAAAGTAAAAAAACGCGGCAAACTAACCTAACAGTAGGTTAATACATTAAAAAAAGGACCAGAAATGCCTAACTGAACAAACTAATGAGCTATTCTCCCTCCGGGAGGAGCAGAGCATTTGTCGCTGGCTCTGACGACGCCATCGTTGCCGGCGAGCATGAGGTACTTGTCCTTCCTTGTGAGCATGGTGCATCCGTAGCCGAGCGCCTCCCCCATCTTCCTCTGCACGAGGTTGGCCAAGTCGGTGCTGGGCACCTCCCTCCCCATCGCCGCCGTGGTGCGCACCCGCTCCAGGAACTGCACCGTGTAGCACATCCTCGGGTTCACCATGTAGTAGAGCGGGTCGAGGCACTTGAACCCGCCCGCCGTCGTCGCGTAGAACATGGACGTCTCGACGGCGATGCCGACCGGGACAACGTCGTCGCTGAGCTCGGCGAACAGCGGGCTGAACCGCAGCAGGTAGGGCTCGCGGCAGGTGGTGCCCTCGGGGCAGACGACGACGAGGTCGCCGCGGTCCAGGAGGCGCGCCATGGCGCGGCCGTCGCTGTCGCGGTCGCGCGTCAGCCGCACGGTGCGGCCGATCGGCGAGATGAGCTCCGACAGCCGGCTGAGGCTGTAGGACACGGCGCGCACCTGCCGGTCCAGCGCCACCGAGACGTACACCGGGTCGATGAGCGTGCGGTGGTTGCACACGAACAGCTGCCCGCGGCCGCGGCCGTGGCCGGGCGGGGGACCCGGCCGCTCCCCCTTGAGCCGCCACGACATGCCGGTGGCCGCCAGGATGGGCGTGGAGTACCTGTACGGCACGGTGAGCGCGACGGCGAGACGGGCGGCACCCAGGGCGGCGCCGATAGGGAGCCACATGAACATGGCGAGCGTGCTGCCGGCGGTTGGCCGGAGCGCGAGCCGGCCGTCGTGGAACACCATGGCCTTCGGGTACTTGGCCCTTGGCAGCGCTTGCCACCCGGCCTTGTCCTCCTGCGTCACGTGGTAGACCTCCTGCTCGTGCGTACATATACACAAAGTAAAGGGTCACAAGTTTCCGGCACGTAACACAGTACTACGTATACTAACTAACTACAGTACGACGACACATGAGAAAATGAATAAATTTGCACGAGTTGGACATAATTCCCAACCGTTTGATGCTACTTTGCGCGGCAACTTTTGCATGTAGTATGAATAAGATTAGGCTCGTCCGTGACTATGCAACCACTTGTGCGTGAGACCAACTGTTTCATTGAAGGGGTGACAGGTATCATACTACTGCTCCATGGAGTACTTTGTCAGTTCAGGCGGGAATTTAATTATCACGATCGGAGCTAGCAGAAAGGGCAAATCAAGCATGAATGCTTGCACGGGCATCACTTACGGCACCTACTATTTTGAGTTTTTGACAGATGAAATGTCTGAATCGTGTGCACTTACCTCCTTGTATGCATGATTTTGTACTACCTCTAGCTAAAGATGTAATGTTCTTCCGGTAAAACAACGTACGTTCTTAAGACCCATCACGCCACATGCTAAATTTATAAATTAATGGAGAAAGAAGTCTCGTTAATACAGGCAAAAAAAACTTTGTATGTACGTATGACAAGAAACAAGAAAGACTCAATTACAAATCTGACATCAGATTTTTGACCATAACAAATCAAAGGTTTTTTAGGTCAACGTATGTTTGCTAATGATGGCAATTCTAGTCTGCAATCATGGCAAATCCGTCTCAGTTTTTTTCCAGAAAATTGTCGTGCTTAACTCAATTTGTCATTATCATACACATAAATGGCCAAAAAATGTTTGATTTGTCGTGCTTAAAAATCTAACTTCAGATTTGTAGTTGAGTCCTTTCCTTTTTAGTAATGTTAAAAATTTGACGTCAGATTTTTAACACTACCGGAAAAGAAATTCATGCATGTGCTTCATATTTTGTTACACTTAGAAAATGCATGTAATAAATTTTCATATGCAAGGTAATAATGGTACAGCAGTACCTTGCAACATCGTGAGAGAGGATGTTGGAGAAACTCCAAGGAGCCAGAGAGGCCCACAGCATCACTCTCCAGCATGATCTTCTTCTTCTCCAACGCCACCTCTTCCTCCTCCATGAGACCGGTGTAGAACCCACAGAGCACCTTCATCCGCCTCCCCACTACCACGTCCGCCCCGAGATATTCCCTCAGGAACCCCTCCACCATCACCCTCGGCATATTCGTCACGCAGACCCTCCTCTTGGCGCCTCTTATCGCCTCGAATGCTTCCGCGGCCACGTCCTCCATGAACCACTTTGGCAACACGGCGCGGCCGGCGCGGAACCGGCTCTCCCGGAGGCCGCAGAAGGCCGCCATGGCCATGACCCTCAGCGCCAGGACGCCGCCGATGCCCACGCAGCAGAGCAGAGGGTAGAGGAGGAGGAGCACGGCGCCTCGCAGGAACCCTCCCGCCTCCAGCGCCACGAGCATGAAGTAGGGGAAGAGGCCGGAGGGTGACGAGCGGAGGAGGCCGCCGTCGACGTCGACGACGAGGGTCCGCGCGGCGGCGAGCCTGTCATTCGCCATGGGAGGGTGCTGTCGCTGCAGCGGCGTGGACGGGAACGCGGCGGCGGTGCTACCGCCCTTGCTGCTCGAGAGCCATGGCCTCCCCTGGAAGATGAGCGAGAGCAAGGTGGAGAAGAGCCTCTGCGGCAGCTTCTTCTTGGCCATTGTCGACGAGCTTAAGTTTGTTGGCAGAACGCTCCCCCCTTCCCCACCGGTGGTTTAATATGCTAGTGGAAGCTATGGCCGGGCGGATTGGGCTGGTTGGAGAGAGGTCGGTGTATGTATGGATGATGGATTGCCCCTTATATCGGCAACTACAACCAACGAGAGCTCTCGCCTGTTGTTGAAAGTTGAAACATGCATGAAATGCGTTATATCGTACGTATAGCTATCATGCATCTGCCATGTGTGTGACGGTTCGGCGAGGAAACAATTGACCGGCCAGTACCCTGAACGGAAACTGCACGGACCTTAAAGACACGTACGTACGTACGTATACGTACGTACTGATGTAGTGATACGTGGGATTGTACATTGTAGTGCATTGCCCTTTAGTCGGTAAAGAAAAAGTAGCACGTTAATCACTCTACCTTTTGCAGATAGTAACTGGATGCATCACGGAGACTCAACTTGCCACTTTTCCTGCACGTACGGAGTATAGCCTTTTCTTCTCCAGAGGGATGGATATTGATTGGGCCAGCACGTACGTACACGACATATGTGATATGTCCCACACCGACCTGCCGGCCGGCGACTTGAAGTTTTCGCCATGGACGACTTGTATGTATGCAGAGGTGATATGATGAGTTTGGAACTACGCAGGCACCTAGCTAGCAATCTACCTAACTATACCTAACCTGCACTGCATATGGCCCTCACTCTCGCCGTGATTTGCGTTCGAACAGAGCAACGAGGCATCCGTGCCGCCAAAGGAGCCTGGACTTTTGAGTTGGTCTCAGGGATGGAAACGCTGCCGTGTCGGTCAAACTCTAGGTATGATTTGTCTTCTCAAAGAGAAGAAGAGAAGAAGACGGAAAAAAGTTCCTCGGAAGAGCCAAATCCCCCTGATATAGTGTTTGAAAATGAGTTTGGAATTACAGAGGCACCTAGCTAGTACTCATTTTATTCTTGTATTTTTCTTGTAGCAACCGGCAGAAACTCTACCTTTTCATTAAAATTCATTTAAGAAGAACTGAAGAAGAGAATTGACCAGTTAATATGGTAAGTGATCAAAAGTCGATACAACTCCAACACACACCAGCCCCAGTCTAAATATCAACAAGTCGACAACACTGTCAGCCTTGTGACCATAGTGGACACCATACAACACGACATAGAGTTGTAGCGGCGGCAAGACAACACAAAGCACAAGGCACATTCATATGGAAGAATACCATACCTCCAAGTTGACGCCCCAAGGGGGGAAGTGACAGGCACACCGTTGATGCCCACTCCGGCCAAAGCCGAAGCAAGGGTTTTCACCCAGAGAGTTTGAGACCCAACTGGATATGGGGGATGAATGGGCTCCTCGAGTGCACCTCAAAAGAGGGAAATGACGCACGTGGATGTCGTTGTTGTCAGCCGTAGTGTGAGGCTTTCACCTGGAGCTCACCAAACGCAAAATCACCGCATCACGTTCAACTATCCGCCCAGCAATTGTAGCCTTGCATCCCAGACAAGCCGCTACCGCAAACAACCACCACCATGGCAACATACCATATAGCAGCACCTCAAATCTGCCATGGCCACCCCAACCCAACCCCCGGCTGATCGCGCGGCCATCCATGTCACAATGCATCCACTAGCAGGCATGAACCACCGCGGGCTACATCTTGCCAGGGGATGCCTAGATCCACCGCCATCAGATGGTATCACGGCCAGCACGCGGCACTGTCGACCACCAAGATGACCAACATGATCTCTAGAGAGACGGCATGGCCTTCGCGACCAACGGGGGAACCAAACCTGTCGCACTTGTGATAGCCCCACACTAGGTGCTAGATACGTATTGAGCATCCCTGGATCTGTGACCATGCCGCCTACTGGGACTCGAGCCACACCGCACAACACCTCGATGCCAGACCAAGTTGTTGCAACAATAACTATTGACCGACCAAGCCACCACAGGATGCCACCACCCTAGCCTCCCAATTATTGTTGCACACTGCACCAATGCATGCCGTTGCCGCCCCGCCTCCGAGCACCGACGGTCGAGGCAGCCAAAGGACCCCCCCCCTCCCCTGAGGAGTGGGGAACACTGTGATAGACTACACGTGCAGAGGGTTTAGTTGTAGCCTTTTCAAAATAAAAGTATCGATCCCACACGGAGCACAGGAATCAAAACTTTTATCTCTTGGGTGGCTCAAATATTATGCATGCAAGTTGTGAGTAACCCAAAGCAATAGCTATGTAATAGAAATGGTGTAGCAAACATAAAAGTAAATACTGCAATAAAAGTAAATAGTGAGGGTTCCAAATGATAGTCTTGAAACCAATAGGACTAAAGTGTTCCCAGGGAGTCCGGAATCCCTTCTAGTGTGCATCTATAGAGGTGCCTAAACACAATGCTACATTGGATTCCTAAGCCACTTTGCATATTTCTATTTGTGGGCAGAGCCAATACAGATACATGCATACACTCAGCAGCCCCATGTCACATACTCCACCACCATTCTTCCCCACTCCGGTTACCAAATGGTGATTAAGGGGAAAAGGGTCCCCGTGGACGCAGCCTATAGGTGGTCTTTGTTTTAACCCCTGCTGCAACAATCCTGGACAAAGGGAGATGGAGCATGTCATGTCACCCACCACCACAACCAACCATTCCACCAGCATTAATAACCTTCCGTCCAAAATTGGCATACATTGGATGGTTGACTTCACCCAACATCAATAAGATCATTAATATAAACATGCAAAGAGGATATTCAATCCTAATATCAAATGATCTATTACACACTATGGTTCATCCATATCCTTGAGGACTAGTGGAACTACTCACTCATGAAGGCAACAAACATCATAACACTGGTGATGGAGAACATGAATGAATCACACACGTAACACACAAGTTGTCCCCTTTAGGGTTTTTGAGATTGCAATGAATAGGATGATGATGATGATGATGATGATGACAATGAAGCCTTCCCGGTGATGATGGTGGAGGCGACGGCTGATACGTCTCCGTCGTATCTACTTTTCCAAACACTTTTGCCCTTGTTTTGGACTCTAACTTGCATGATTTGAATGGAACTAACTCGGACTGACGATATTTTCAGCAGAATTGCCATGGTGTTATTTTTGCGCAAAAATAAAAGTTCTCAGAATGACCTGAAAATCAACAGAGAATTATTTTGGAATATATAAAAAATACTGGAAGGAAGATCCACGTCAGGGGGGGCCTCCACCTGTCCACGAGGGTGGGGGCGCGCCCCCTGCCTCGTGGGCCCCTTGACGCTCCACCGACCTCAACCTTGACTCCATATATTCACTCTCAGGGAGAAAAAAATCAGGGAGAAGGATTCATCGCGTTTTACGATACGGAGCCGCCGCCAAGCCCTAAACTCTCTCGGGAGGGCTGATAACCCACAAGTATAGGGGATCGCAACAGTTTTTGAGGGTAGAGTATTCAACCCAAATTTATTGATTCGGCACAAGGGGAGCCAAAGAATATTCTCAAGTATTAGCAGCTGAGTTGTCAATTCAACCACACCTGGAAACTTAGCATCTGCAGCAAAGTGTTTAGTAGCAAAGTAATATGATAGTAGTGGTAGCGATAGCAAAAGGTAACGATAGCAAAAGTAATGTTTTGGGTATTTTGTAGTGATTGTAACAATAGCAATAGAAAAGTAAATAAGCGAAGAACAATATATGGAAAGCTCGTAGGCAATGGATCGGTGATAGAGAATTATGCCGGATGTGGTTCATCATGTAACAGTCATAACCTAGGGTGACACAGAACTAGCTCCAATTCATCAATGTAATGTAGGCATGTATTCCGAATATAGTCATACGTGCTTATGGAAAAGAACTTGCATGACATCTTTTGTCCTACCCTCACGTGGCAGCGGGGTCCTAGCGGAAACTAAGGGATATTAAGGCCTCCTTTTAATAGAGTACTGGACCAAAGCATTAACACATAGTGAATACATGAACTCCTCATACTACGGTCATCATCGGAAGTGGTCCCGACTATTGTCACTTCGGGGTTGCCGGATCATAACACATAGTAGGTGACTATGGACTTGCAAGATAGGATCAAGAACTCTTATATATTCATGAAAACACAATAGGTTCAGATCTGAAATCATGGCACTCGGGCCCTAGTGACAAGCATTAAGCATAGCAAAGTCATAGCAATATCAATCTCAGAACATAGTGGATACTAGGGATCAAACCCTAACAAAACTAACTCGATTACATGATAAATCTCATCCAACCTATCACCATCCATCAAGCCTACGATGGATTTACTCATGCACGGCGGTGAGCATCATGAAATTGGTGATGGAGGAAGGTTGATGATGACGATGGCGACGGATTCCCCTCTCCGGAGTCCCGAACGGACTCCAGATCAGCCCTCCCGAGAGAGTTTAGGGCTTGGCGGCGGCTCCGTATCGTAAAACGCGATGAATCTTTCTCCTCTATTTTTTCTCTTCGAACACGAATATATAGAGTTGGAGTTGAGGTCGGAGGAGCTCTAGGGGGCCCACGAGGTAGGGGCGCGCCCAGGGCGGGCAGGCGCACCCCCACCCTTGTGGCTAGGGTGTGGGCCCCCTAGTCTTGATCTTTTGCCAGTATTTTTTTAATATTTCCAAAAATAGTCTCTGTGAAGTTTCAGGTCATTCCGAGAACTTTTGTTTCTGCACATAAATAACACCATGGCAATTCTGCTGAAAACAGCGTCACTCCGGGTTAGTTCCATTCTAATCATGCAAGTTAGAGTCCAAAACAAGGGCAAAAGTGTTTGGAAAATTAGATACAACGGAGACGTATCAACTCCCCCAAGCTTAAACCTTTGCTTGTCCTCAAGCAATTCAGTTGACAAACTGAAAGTGATAAAGAAAAACTTTTACAAACTCTGTTTTCTCTTCTTGTTGTAAATATGTAAAGCCAGCATTCAAGTTTTCAGCAAAGATTATAAACTAACAATATTCACAATAACGCTTAGGTCTCGTGTTTACTCATATCAATGGCATAATCAACTAGCGAGCAATAATAATAAATCTCGGGTGACTACACTTTCTCAAAACAATCATAATATGATATAACAAGATGGTATCTCGCCAGCCCTTTCTAACACCGCAAAACATAAATGCAGAGCACCTTTAAAGATCAAGGACTGACTAGACATTGTAATTCATGGTAAAAGAGATCTAGTCAAGTCATACTCGATGTAAACTAATGAGTAATGGATGCAAATGACATAGGTGCTCTCCAGCGGGTGCTTTTTAATAAGAGGAGGATGACTCAGCATAAAAGTAAATAGATAGGCCCTTCGCAGAGGGAAGCAGGGATTTGTAGAGGTGCTAGAGCTCGGAGATAGAAAATCGCAGCAAAATGAGCTAGAACTCGTGCTTGAGCTGGATAATGGTGTTTGTGGGAGGAAGAAGGAGTGCGTGGGTGCAGGAATAAGTGGAGGAGGGCCACCATGGGCCCACGAGGCAGGGGGCGCGCCATGGACCCTCGTGGCCAGATGCTTGCTCCCCCTGCTGTGTTCTCAGTTGCAGATATTCTCAAATATTCCAGAAAAAAAACATATTTAAATTTCAGGGCATTTGGAGAACTTTTATTTTCGGGGTATTTTTATTTTCGGGATAATTCAAAAAACAGACAGAAATTACTATTTTTGCTTTATTTAATATAAATAACAGAAAGTAAAAAGAGGGTACAGAGAGTTGTATCTTCTAAATTCATCCATCTCATGCTCATCAAAAGGAATCCACTAACAAGGTTGATCAAGTCTTGTTAACAAACTCATTCCGAATAACATAGAACCGGAGAATTTTCGAATAACACTAGGTTACCTCAACGGGGATATACACATCCCCAACAATAAGAATATCATTTCTTCTTGACAGTAGGAAGAGGAAATTCAAAACCTCCAAAAATAATCGATGGAATTTTTCCAATAGAATTGATACTATGGACTTGAGGTTGTTTCCTCGGAAAGTGTACCGTATGCTCATTACCATTAACATGAAAAGTGACATTGCCTTTGGTGCAATCAATAACAGCCCCTGCAGTATTCAAAAAGGGTCTTCCAAGAATAATAGACATACTATCGTCCTCGGGAATATCAAGAATAACAAAGTCCATTAAAATAGTAACGTTTGCAACCACAACAGGCACATCCTCACAAATACCGATACGTATAGCAGTTGATTTATCAGCCATTTGCAAAGATATTTCAGTAGGTGTTAACTTATTCAAATCAAGTCTACGATATAAAGAGAGAGGCATACACTAACACCGGCCCCAAGATCACATAAAGCAGTTCTAACATAGTTTCTTTTAATGGAGCATGGTATAGTTGGTACTCCTGGATCTCCTAGTTTCTTAGGTATTCCACCCTTAAAAGTATAATTAGCAAGCATGGTGGAAATTTCAGCTTCCGGTATCTTTCTTTTATTAGTAACAATATCTTTCATGTACTTAGCATAAGGATTCATTTTGAGCATATCTTAATCGCATACGCAAAAAGATAGGTCTAATCATTTCAGCAAAGCGCTCAAAATCCTCATCATCCTTTTTCTTGGATGGTTTGGGAGGAAAAGGCATAGCTTTTTGAACCCATGGTTCTCTTTCTTTACCATGTTTCCTAGCAACAAAGTCTCTCTTATCATAACGTTGATTCTTTGATTGTGCGTTATCAAGATCAACACTAGGTTCAATTTCTATATCATTATCATTGCTAGGTTGAGCATCATCATGAACATTATCATTAACATTATCACTATTTTCAGGTTCATTACCAGATTGTGTTTCAACATCAGAAATAGAAATATCATTTGGATTCTCAGGTGTTTCAGCAATAGGTTCACTAGAAGCATGCAAAGTCCTATCATTTTTCTTTTTCTTCCTTTTAGAAGGACTAGGTGCATCTATATTATTTCTCTGAGAATCTTGCTCAATTCTCTTAGGGTGGCCTTCAGGATACAAAGGTTCCTGAGTCATTTTACCAGTTCTAGTAGCCACTCTAACAGCATAGTCCTTATTCTTACTATTCAATTTATTGAGAAAATCATTTTGAGCTTTAAGTACTTGCTCTACTTGAGTGGTAACCATAGAGGCATGTTTACTAATAAGTTTAAGTTCACCCTTGACATTAGCCATATAATCACCCAAGTGTTCAAGCATATCAGAACTGCATTTTAATTCTCTACCAAAATAAGCATTGAAGTCTTCTTGCTTAACCATAAATTTATAAAACTCATCTAAGCATGGGCTAGCAAACTTAGTAAATGGGATTTCAGCTTTATCATGTCTATAGAGAGAATTTACCTTTACTACCTGTGTCGGGTTATAAAGACCATGTGTTTCTTCAATAGGCGGTAAACTAAGACCATGTATTTCTTCAATTGGAGGTAAATTCTTAACATCTTTAGCTTTAATACCCTTTTCTTTCATGGATTTCTTTGCCTCTTGCATATCTTCAGGACTGAGAAATAGAATACCCCTTTTTCGGAGTTGGTTTAGGAATAGGCTCAGGAGCTGGCTCAGGAAGTGTCCAATTATTTTCATTTGTCAACATATTATTCAATAAAATTTCAGCTGCATTCGGTGTTCTTTCCCTGAAAACAGAACCAGCACAACTATCCAGGTAATCTCTGGAAGCATCGGTTAGTCCATTATAAAAAATATCAAGTATTTCATTTTTCTTAAGAGGATGATCAGGCAAAGCATTAAGTAATTGGAGAAGCCTCCCCCAAGCTTGTGGGAGACTCTCTTATTCAATTTGCACAAAATTATATATATCCCTTAAGGAAGCTTGTTTCTTATGAGCAGGGAAATATTTAGCAGAGAAGTAATAAATCATATCCTGGGGACTACGCACACAACCAGGATCAAGAGAATTAAACCATATCTTAGCATCATCCTTTAATGAGAACGGAAATATTTTAAGGATATAAAAGTAGAGAGTTCTCTCATCATTAGTGAACAGGGTGGCTATATCATTTAATTTAGTAAGATGTGCCACAACAGTTTCAGATTCATAGCCATAAAAAGGATCAGATTCAACCAAAGTAATTATATCAGGATCAATAGAGAATTCATAATCCTTATCAGTAACAAAGATAGGTGAAGTAGCATAAGCAGGTCATATTTCATTCTAGCATTCAGAGTTTTTTGTTTAATCTTAGCTAATAATTTCTTAAGATCGCTTCTATCATTGCAAGCAAGAAAGTCTCTTTTAGTTTCTTCATCCATAACATAGCCCTCAGGTACAACAGGTAATTCATATTTATTAGGAGAGCCATCATAATCACTTTCATCAGTATTATCAGTTTCCATAATTTCATTCTCTCTAGCCCTAGCAAGTTGTTCATCAAGAAATTCACCAAGTGGCACAATTGTATCAAGCATAGAAGTAGTTTCATCACAAGTATCATGCATAGCAGAAGTGGCATCATCAATAATATGCGACATATCAGAATCAATAGCAGAAGCAGGTTTAGGTGTCGCAAGCTTAGTCAAAACAGAAGCTGAATCAAGTGCAGAGCTAGATGGCAGTTCCTTACCTCCCCTCGTAGTTGAGGGATAAATCTTGGTTTTTGGATCTCTCAAGTTCTTCATAATGATATGCAGATATAAATCCCAAGTGACTCAAAGAATAGAGCTATGCTCCCCGGCAACGGCGCCAAAAAATAGTCTTGATAACCCACAAGTATAGGAGATCACAACAGTTTACGAGGGTAGAGTATTCAACCCAAATTTATTAATTCGACACAAGGGGGGCCAAAGAATATTCTCAAGTATTAGCAGCTAAGTTGTCAATTCAACCACGCCTGGAAACTTAGTATCTGCAGCAAAGTGTCTAGTAGCAAAGTAATATGATAGTAGTGGTAGCGATAGCAAAAGGTAACAGTAGCAAAAGTAATGTTTTTGGGTATTTTGTAGTGATTGTAACAATAGCAACGGAAAAGTAAAATAAGCGAAGAACAATATATGGAAAGCTCGTAGGCAATGGATCGGTGATAGAGAATTATGCCGGATGTGGTTCATCATGTAACAGTCATAACCTAGGGTGACACATAACTAGCTCCAATTCATCCATGTAATGTAGGCATGTATTCCGAATATAGTCATACGTGCTTATGGAAAAGAACTTGCCTGACATCTTTTGTCCTACCCTCCCGTGGCAGCGGGGTCCTAGCAGAAACTAAGGGATATTAAGGCCTACTTTTAATAGAGTACCGGACCAAAGCATTAACACCTAGTGAATACATGAACTCCTCAAACTACGGTCATCACCGGAAGTGGTCCCGATTATTGTAACTTCAGGGTTGTTGGATCATAACACATAGTAGGTGACTATAGACTTGCAAGATAGGATCAAGAAGTCTTATATATTCATGAAAACATAATAGGTTCAGATCTGAAATCATGGCACTCGGGCCCTAGTGACAAGCATTAAGCATAGCAAAGTCATAGGAACATCAATCTCAGAACATAGTTGATACTAGGGATCAAACCCTAACAAAACTAACTCGATTACATGATAAATCTCATCCAACCCATCACCGTCCAGCAAGCCTACGATGGAATTACTCACACACGGCGGTGAGCATCATGAAATTGGTGATGGAGGAAGGTTGATGATGATGATGGCGACAGATTCCCCTCTCCGGAGCCCTGAACGGACTCCAGATCAGCCCTCCCGAGAGAGTTTAGGGCTTGGCGGTGGCTCCGTCTCGTAAAACGTGATGAATCTTTCTCCTCTATTTTTTCTCTCCGAACACGAATATAGAGTTGGAGTTGAGGTCGGAGGAGCTCCAGGGGGCCCACGAGGTAGGGGGCGCGCCCAGGGCGGGCAGGCGCGCCCCCACCCTCGTGGCTAGGGTGTGGGCCCCTGGTCTTGATCTTTTGCCAGTATTTTTTATTATTTCCAAAAATAGTCTCCGTGAAGTTTCAGGTCATTCCGAGAACTTTTGTTTCTGCACATAAATAACACCATGGCAACTCTGCTGAAAACAGCGTCAGTCCGGGTTAGTTCCATTCAAATCATGCAAGTTAGAGTCCAAAACAAGGGCAAAAGTGTTTGGAAAAGTAGATGCGACAAAGACGTATCAAGGGCTGATCTGGAGTACGTTCGGGGCTCCGGAGAGGGGAATCCGTCGCCATCGTCATCATCAACCATCCTCCATCACCAATTTCATGATGCTCACCGCCGTGCGTGAGTAATTCCATCATAGGCTTGCTGGACGGTGATGGGTTGGATGAGATTTATCATGTAATCGAGTTAGTTTTGTTAGGGTTTGATCCCTAGTATCCACTATGTTCTGAGATTGATGTTGCTATGACTTTGCTATTTTTAATGCTTGTCACTAGGGTCCGAGAGCCATGATTTCACATCTGGACCTATTATGTTTTCATCAATATATGAGAGTTCTTGATCCTATCTTGCAAGTCTATAGTCACCTACTACCTATTTTTTTTAAATAATACATTTTTTTAATTAATTTGTATAAATATTACGCCTATATTTTTATTTTCAAAAATAATACACCATCGGCCTGCTGCAGGCTGACTGGGCCTAGTCGGCCCACCACAAGCCGATTGGCTTCCAGTCGGCCCGCAGCAAGCCAACTGGGACTAATTGACTTGCTGCGAACCAATTAGTCCCAGTCGGCTTGCTGCAGGCCGACTAGAAGCCAATCGGCCTGTGGTGGGCCGACTAGGTGCATGTGGCCATTTTTCCTTTTCTGTTTTTGGTTTTAGTTGTTGTTTTCTATTTATTCTAGCTATCAAATGAATCTGGTTTGTGTTGAAACTTTTTGCATAAATTACTAGCAATATTAACATGCCACATATAAATTTTCATAATTTTTGGAAAACCACATATTTACATTTGTATTTGATAGCTCCTGGTGAATATAGATAGGGTTCAAATTTATTTATCCAATTTGGATTTTTTTTATAGATAGGAATCCTCAAATTGTTTCACAAAAATTGTTTCATAAGCCAAAAAAGTATTCTCAAATTGTTTCACAGAAAATTTTAAACTATTCTCCTCGATATTTTAACATCTATAAAAATAAAAAAGATCAATTTGGATAGATAAATTTAAACCCTATCTATATTCACCAGGAGCTATCTAATACAATTGTAAATATGTGGTTTCCCAAAAATTATGAAAATTTATATGTGGCTTGTTAATATTGCTAGTAATTTATGCAAAAAGTTTCAACACAAACCATATTCATTTGATAGTTAGAATAAATAGAAAACAACAACTTAAACCAAAAACAGAAAAAGAAAAATGGCCACATGCACCTAGTCGGCCCGCAGCAAGCCGACTGGAACTAATTGGTTCGCAGCAAGCCAATTAGTCCCAGTCGGCTTGCTGCGGGCCGACTGGAAGTCAATCGGCCTGCGGTGGGCTGACTAGGCCCAGTCAGCCTGCAGTAGGCCGATGGTGTATTATTTTTAAAAATAAAAATATCGGCGTAATATTTATGCAAATTAATTAAAAAATTGTATTATCTTAAAAAAAATAGCCACCTACTATGTGTTATGATCCGGCAACCCCGAAGTGACAATAATCGGGACCACTCCCGGTGATGACCGTAGTTTGAGGAGTTCATGTATTCACTATGTGTTAATGCTTTGTTCCGGTACTCTATTAAAAGGAGGCCTTAATATCCCTTAGTTTCTAATAGGACCTCGCTGCCACGGGAGGGTAGGACAAAAGATGTCATGCAAGTTCTTTTCCATAAGCACGTATGACTATATTCGGAATACATGCCTACATTACATTGATGAATTGGATCTAGTTCTGTGTCACCCTATGTTATGACTGTTACATGATGAGCCGCATCCGGCATAATTCTCCATCACCGATCCATTGCCTACGATCTTTCCATATATTGTTCTCCACTTATTTACTTTTCCGTTGCTATTGTTATCCTCACTATAAAACACCAAAAATATTACTTTTGCTACCGTTACCTTTTGCCACTGTTACCACTACTATCATATTACTTTGCTACTAAATACCTTGCTGCAGATATTAAGTTTCCAGGTGTGGTTGAATTGACAACTCAGCTACTAATAATTGAGAATATTTTTTGGCTCCCCTTGTGTCGAATCAATACATTTGGGTTGAATACTCTACCCTCGAAAATGGTTGCGATCCCCTATACTTGTGGGTTATCAAGACTATTTTCTGGCACCGCTGACGGGGAGCATAGTTCTATTCTTTGAGTCACTTGGGATGTATATCTGCTTATCATTATGAAGAACTTGAAAGATCCAAGAACCAAGATTTATCCTTCAACTACGAGGGGAGGTAAGGAACTGCCATCTAGCTCTGCACTTGATTCACCTTCTGTTTTGAGTAAGCTTGCGACACCTAAACCTGCTTCTGCTATTAATTCTGACATGTCGCATGTTATTGATGATGCCACTTCTGCTATGCATGATACTTATGATGAAACTACTTCTATGCTTGATACTACTATACCACTTGGTGAATTTCTTGATGAACAACTTGCTAGGGCTAGAGAGAATGAAATTATTGAAACTGATAATATTGATGAAAGTGATGATGAAGATTATCCCCTAGATATGAATTACCTGTTGTGCCTGAGGGCTATGCTATGGATGAAGAAACTGCTAGAGACTTTCTTGCTTGCAATGATAGAAGTGATCTTAAGAAATTATTAGCTAAGCTGAAACAAAAAACTCTGAATGCTAGAATGAAATATGATCCTGCTTATGCTACTTCACATATCTTTGTTACTGATAAGGATTATGATTTCTCTATTGACCCTGATATAATTACTTTGGTTGAATCTGATCCTTTCTATGGCTATGAATCTGAAATTGTTGTGGCACATCTTACTAAATTTAATGATATAGCCACCCTGTTCACTAATGATGAGAAAACTCGCTATTACTATATCCTTAAATTATTTCCATTCTCATTAAAGGGTGATGCTAAGACATGGTTTAATTCTCTTGATCCTGGTTGTGTGCGTAGTCCCCAGGATATGATTTATTACTTCTCTGCTAAATATTTCCCCGCTCATAAGAAACAAGCTACTTTAAGGGAAATATATAATTTTGTGCAAATTGAAGAAGAGAGTCTCCCACAAGCTTGGTGGAGGCTTCTCCAATTACTTAATGCTTTGCCTGATCATCCTCTTAAGAAAAATGAAATACTTGATATCTTTTATAATGAACTAACCGATGCTTCCAGAGACCACCTGGATAGTTGTGTTGGTTGTGTTTTCAGGGAAAGAACATGAGATGAAACTAAAATTTTATTGAATAATATGTTGACCAATGAAAATAATTGGACACTTCCTAATCCAATCCTTGATCCAATTCATGAACCAACTCCTAAGCCAACTCCGAAGAAAAGGGGTATTCTATTTCTCAGTCCTGAAGATATACAAGAGGCAAAGAAATCTATGAATGAAAAAGGTATTAAAGCTGAAGATGTTAAGAATTTACCTCCTGTTGAAGAAATACATGGTCTTAATTTGCCGCATGTTGATGAAATACATGGTCTTGATAACCCGACACAGGTAATAAAGGTAAATTCTCTCTATAGATATGATAAAGCTGAAATCCCTCCTACTAAGTTTGCTAGCCAATGCTTAGATGAGTTTGATAACTTTATGGTTAAGCAAGAAGATTTTAATGCTTATGTTGGTAGACAATTGAAATATAATGCTTATATGATTGAACGCTTGAGTGATTATATGGCTAATGTTAAAGGTGAACTAAAACTTATTAGTAAACATGCTTCTATGGTTACCACTCAAGTAGAACAAGTACTTAAAACTCAGAATGATTTGCTCAATGAATTAAATAGTAAGAAAAATGATAATGCTATTAGAATTATGACTAAAGGTGGTAAAATGACTCAGGAACCTTTGTATCCTGAGGGCCATCCTAAGAGAATTGAGCAAGATTCTCAAAGAACTAATATTGATGCACCTAGTCCTTCTAAAAGGAAGAAAAAGAAAAATGATAGGACTTTGCATGCTTCTAGTGAACCTGTTGTTGACACGCCTGAGAATCCTAATGATATTTCTATTTCTGATGTTGAAACACAATTTGGCAATGAATATGAACCTAGTAATAATGTTAATGATGATGTTCATGTCGATGCTCAACCTAGCAATAATAATGATGTAGAGATTGAACCTGATGTTGATCTTGATAACCCACAATCAAAGAATCAACGTTATGATAAGAGAGACTTTGTTGCTAGGAAGCACAGTAAAGAAAGAGAACCATGGGTTCAGAAACCCATGCCTTTTCCTCCTAAACCATCCAAGAAAAAGGATGATGAGGATTTTGAGCGCTTTGCTGAAATGATTAGACCTATCTTCTTACGTATGCGTTTGACTGATATGCTCAAAATGAATCCTTATGCTAAGCATATGAAAGATATTGTTACTAATAAAAGAAAGATACCGGAAGCTGAAATTTCCACCATGCTTGCTAATTATACTTTTAAGGGTGGAATACCAAAGAAACTTGGAGATCCAGGAGTACCAACTATACCGTGCTCCATTAAAAGAAACTATGTTAGAACTGCTTTATGTGATCTTGGAGCCGGTGTTAGTGTTATGCCTCTCTCTTTATATCATAGACTTGATTTGAATAAGTTGACACCTACTGAAATATCTTTGCAAATGGTTGATAAATCAACTGCTATACCTGTCGGTATTTGTGAGGATGTGCCTGTTGTGGTTACAAACGTTACTATTTTAACGGACTTTGTTATTCTTGATATTTCCGAGGACGATAGTATGTCTATTATTCTTGGAAGACCATTTTTGAATACTGCAGGGACTGTTATTGATTGCACCAAAGGCAATGTCAATTTTCATGTTAATGGCAATGAGCATACGGTACACTTTCCGGGGAAACAACCTGAAGTTCATAGTATCAATTCTATTGGAAAAATTCCAACTATTACTATTGGAGGTTTTGAATTTCCTCTTCCTACTGTTAAGAAGAAATATGATATACTTGTTGTTGGGGACATGCATATCCCCGTTGAGGTAACCTAGTGTTATTCGAAAATTCTCCGGTTCCATGTTATTCGGAATGAGTTTGTTAACAAGACCTGATCAACCTTGTTAGTGGATTCCTTTTGATGAGTATGAGATGGATGAATTTAGAAAACACAACTCTCTGTACCCTCTTTTTACTTTCTGTTATTTAGTTGGAATAAAGCAAAAGTAGTATATTCTGTCTGTTTTCTGAATTATCCGTGCAATAAAAAATACCCCGAAAATAAAGGTTCTCCAAATGCCCTGAAAATTAAATATGATTTTTTCTAGAATATTTGAGAATATCATGCACTGAAAACACAGCAGGGGAAGCAAGAACCTGGCCACAAGGGTGGAGGGCGCGCCCCCTGCCTCGTGGGCCCACGGTGGCTCCCCTCCACTTATTCCAGCTACCACACACTCCTTCCTTCCACAATCATCACTAGCCAGCTCAAACTCGAGTCCAAGCTCATCTTGCTGCCATTTTCGATCTGCTTGCTCAAAGCTCCATTCACAAAACTGCTTTGGGAGATTGTTCTTTGGTATGTGACTCCTCCAATGGTCCAATTAGTTTTTGTTCTAGTGCTTTATTCATTGCATATTTTTGCTGCTTAGGTGACCCTGTTCTTGAGCTTGCATGTCAAATTTATGTGGTGAAAAGTAGTTTTGATGCATGATATTGCCTCTAGGCACTTGTAGGAGTAGTTTTGATGCATGATATTGCCTCAGGTGCGGGCTTGTGAATGGCCGTCATAGGACTTTATGGATCGAGCAGGAATCAAGGAAGAATTTAACGCGTATGTGCGTAATGCCGATCTTGAGAGCTTCGAGGCAGATAAGTGCCGCCAATACCACTATCTCACTGATTCCTTTGTGAGAAGGTTTGAATTTTCATCATC